>NC_030428.2:4372500-4557500 GCF_001660625.3 Ictalurus punctatus
GATCTTCAGTATTATGGGGGTCAACCTGTTTGCTGGGAAATACTACCGCTGCATTAATACCACCACAGAAGAACTTTTACCCATCGAGCAAGTGAACAACATGAGTGATTGCATAGCACTAATGCACACTAATGAAGCACGCTGGGTCAATGTCAAGGTCAACTTTGACAATGTGGGCTTGGGTTACCTTTCCCTGCTACAAGTGGTGAGCTCATTTTGAAGTATACAGATTAAGTACATTAAATATATACATTGTAGTATAAAATTAAAAACTTCATAATTATTAAGTTTTGCAACATAACTTTGATTGTCCTACCTTTATTTCCTTGCTTCAGAGTGTACATGGTAATTTTAACCTTTTAACAAATTTAACATTTTAACCTTATTAGTGTGTAGCTTTTTTTTTTTTTTTTTTTTTTTGGTAGTCAAATACCGAAAAATACTTTTCTGGTCACAGGCTACATTTAAAGGCTGGATGGACATTATGTATGCTGCAGTGGATTCCAGAGAGGTAACTCATTTGTCTTTAAAAATTTGTAAACACCTGCATCTTTCACATAGCATGGAGTATACACTATATATATATAAATCCATGATTTATAAAGAATAAATTAGAATTAACTAACATGCAAAGTAGGAGCAGAAGTACATTAATTATGTTTTAGAATTTGTTCATATATTTCAAACAGTGTGACAATATCATTTAAATTATTTATTTCTGTTTACTTGCAGGTGGAAGAACAGCCATCATATGAGATTAACATATATATGTATCTGTATTTTGTCATCTTCATCATCTTTGGCTCCTTCTTCACCCTCAACCTCTTCATTGGTGTCATCATTGACAACTTTAATCAGCAAAAGCAAAAGATGAGAACCAGTTCTTTTTATCCTAAAAAAGTTGATTTACCATAGACAGAAAAAATAATTGTGTATTTGTTCTTTATTCTGTAATTTGGTGGGGAAGATCTCTTCATGACAGAGGAGCAGAAAAAGTACTACAATGCCATGAAAAAGCTTGGTTCCAAGAAGCCCGTCAAACCCATACCTCGCCCTGCGGTATGCATAAATCAACATGAATAAGAAGATCACTGCATATTGTGTTTCATTTACATTTTAAGACTTGACTATTTTTAGACACTACTCATTTAAGTATAACTAGGATGTTTTCTGTTCTTTCCTAATGGTCATCCATTATGTTCATCACCTTCCAGAATATGATCCAGGGCATAGTGTTTGACTTCATCTCTCAGCAGTTCTTTGACATTTTCATCATGGTGCTCATTTGCCTCAACATGGTTACCATGATGATTGAGACAGATGACCAAAGTGCAGAGAAAGAATATGTTCTCTATCAGATCAACTTAATCTTCATTGTTGTCTTCACTGGGGAGTGCATCCTCAAAATGTTTGCACTGAGACAATACTTTTTCACTGTGGGATGGAATGTGTTTGATTTCATCGTTGTCATCCTTTCTATAGCTGGTAGGTTCTGAGCGCATCAGTTTTTATTGACTGTGGTGTATTAGTAAAAGTATGTTGTTGGCTTAAATTGGCTGAATAATTGAATTCAACATTGATCAACTATTAAGATATTGTCCTGCAGCCCCAAAAATACACAGTGCTACTCCTTTGCTGCTATTGTTTGGATGGATTCTTATATATTGTTTTTGTCTGTTTTCCCAAAGGACTTATGCTGTCAGACATAATCGAGAAGTACTTTGTGTCCCCCACCCTGTTCCGCGTCATCCGCCTGGCTAGAATAGGCCGTGTGCTGCGGCTTATCAAAGGAGCAAAGGGCATCAGGACACTTTTATTTGCTCTGATGATGTCACTTCCTGCCCTGTTCAACATCGGCTTGCTTCTCTTCCTTATCATGTTCATCTTTTCCATTTTTGGCATGTCTAACTTCGCCTATGTGAAAAAGGAGGCTGGCGTTGATGACATTTTTAACTTTGAGACCTTTGGGAATAGCATCCTCTGCTTATTTGAGATCACGACTTCAGCTGGTTGGGATGGGCTACTGATCCCAATGCTAAACAGCGGTCCTCCTGACTGTGACCCTGACATTGAAAACCCTGGAACAGATGTGAAGGGCAACTGTGGCAACCCAGGCATGGGCATAATGTTCTTCTGCAGTTACATTATCATGTGTTTCTTAGTGGTGGTGAACATGTATATTGCTATCATCCTGGAGAACTTCAATGTTGCCCAGGAGGAGAGCAGTGAGCTGCTATGTGAAGAGGACTTTGAGATGTTTAATGAGACTTGGGAGAGGTTTGACACAGAAGGCACGCAATTTTTGGACTATGACCAGGTGTTTGACTTTGTTGATGCGCTGCAAGAACCCTTGCGTATTCACAAACCTAACAGAATCACACTGGTCAATATGGATCTGCCGGTCGTAATAGGAGACAAAATCCACTGTCTAGATATTATGCTGGCTGTCACCCAACATGTGCTGGGAGACACTATTGAGATGGCAGCCATGAGGGAGAGTATGGAAGCAAAGTTCAAGATGAACAACCCAAGTCCTGAATTCTTTGAGCCCATCATCACCACTCTGAGGAGAAAGGAGGAGGAGCGGGCAGCCATTCTGATCCAACATTCATACCGCAAACATCTCCTCAAACGCTCTATCCGCCATGCATCCTTCATGCATCGCTCCAAGAAAAGAAAAGTGAGGTGGCAGGAGGATGAGAAACCCCCAGAAACAGAGGGTTTGATAGCACGCAAGATGAATGCTCTCTATGGCAGCAATGCAGAGCTGGCTATGGCTCTGGAGCTTAAGTCTAAGCCTATGCCAGTCAAACCCACTTCATCTGGTCTCACAGTGCCATTAACCTACCAACGTTCCCAAGGCCGACAGAGAATAGTGCCAGTAGAAGTCACAAAGGATGTAGTTCTCCGTTCTGCACCCACAACTATGAGGAACTCTTCGAGTTCAGAGCCGGCAGCAGCAAAAGAATCAGTAATATAGTGGGGAGACAATGTGCAGCATTTTTTGTCTTTTTTATGCAGAGAATGATGTGTTGAAACGGAGCATCAGCTGCACAAAAAGAAACCATACTGATGCTCTAAAACATACATCACTCTTATAGAGTTATTGAGGTGATGTTTATTGGCGTCCAGTAGTGATTTTTATTTTTTTTCTTTAATCACAATAGATTTTTTTTTTCCGCTATCTGTTCTGGAGCTGATTTGTTTTGTTGATCAACCTGTTCCATGCTCAAAAATTAAACACTAATCCTGTAGAAAAGGTTAGAGTAGTCAGACTATTGATTTCTGTTTCCCCAAAATCTACTGTATGTTTGTGCAGTCATGTTCACCATTTGAAGCTGTCCACTTCTTGGTATTAACACAAAAGTTCTTAGAGGATTTCTCACTAAAATGTATTTCCTCACCCTTCACCCTAGAGCTGCTGTAACTCGTCCCTGATTTGACTTGGGGCCTCAATTTCCTTTGCACTATTTTTAGACCCCCAGTTCATGGCCTGCCAGTTTACAGCATGGAGATAGAAAGAGTAGAACAGGCTCTGATCAGTTACATGGGAGGTATACTGTCACATTGGGCACTATGTGCAACTGCATAAGGCATACATAACCAGTACAGTACATACTACCTGTAGTGTTTATTAAGAATCTCTGAATGCACTCAATCAACCAGGTCATTTAAAACTGATTAGGGCTGTTATATAGGTGGTGAAATATTTTTAAGAATATAAGTTGACTATACCATTATATCACTGTTACCACTATTCTTGTGATCATGACACAAAAGCAAAAATAAGATTGAGATTCCAAGAGTGTGGCAGAGCTATTTTATGACCATGGGTGCAAGCGGCAACCTGGTGCAGAAGGGTGCGGTTAAAATTAATACATTATCAAGAGGTGTGGCTGTGATATCCATTTAAATAAGCTCTTCTTATTAGTGTCAGCACAATTATGTTGTTGTAACGACATACAATTAAATGCATTTTTTGTCTTCCCATGCTCTCTTTGTGGGCCTTTGCTCACACGTGTGCACTCATGCTTATTTTGGCTAATTCCTCTTCTCTATGTTGGCAATATTTCTGTGCATAATTACGCATCAGCTAGCTGGATCAAATTATTCGGTCAGATATAATTAGCAAGCAGTTGGGTGAACTTTTCTTATTAAAGACATGACATTCATAGTACATTCACAAAACTAGGTTGTAAGAAATCTGTAAGGACTGTGGCTGAACCATTCTGGCATTCAGTCTGTGCTAAAATTTCATTGCATCAGTAGATTTCAAGTGTCCCATCCTCTGTTGCATTTCTTCACCCATGTACCTGCAGGCTCATTAAATGTATTTTTTAAAAGTAAATTTGTCATCACTTAAATAGCAACCAAGTAAAAGTGTATTGATATGGGGTGTGGGGGGGGGGGGGGGGGGGGGGGTTACACTTGCAAGTGTAACCTAGCACTAGTTACACTTGTGCCAGGTTAAAGAATAGAGCCTTTAGATGTTTCAATTTATAACAGGTTTAACATTTAACATTAACATTATATTAGTACAATTAGTAGAATAAAATCAGTGTGATAGTTCTCATAGTCTTTCATAACACAGAGCCATACTTTTTATGTATGCTTAATGAAGTTGTACTTTGTGTACTTTGTGACCAAATTTATTTAAAAACAACTCATCTTTTTTGTCATTAATTAATTTAGTGTTTTTGTAAATACATTGTGGGACATGCTTATTACACTAAATTTGGACTTTTCTTCTCAAGCTGAGTGTCTTTCAGGAAAATGTAAAAAAAAAAAAAAAAAAACATCATTATAGATGTTAGGATTAGGTTTAGTTCAATCATTTTAGATCAAAAACCTACAGTATATAGCATGTCAAGCTATGTTTTTTTTACTTTGTTCAGAGCAACAATGAGTAGTTAATATTAACTGATTGTGACTGTCATGTTATTTTACAATGTTTACAGTTTGTATTGCTATTTTGGTCTAAATGTAGAAACTTGATATTTAATTTATACCGTATGCATTGAATTGAATACATGGCTTGCCGTTTATGTGTTAGAAATCATAAAAGGTAGTCAGCTAGTAAAATTAATCACTATTCATAGCAAAATATTTTAATTTATTGACAGTGTCAAGTAGTTTGTATTTGTGATGAAAATAATTTGTTTTTATTATGTAATGCATCAACTGAAGGACATTTCTGGAAGCTGAACCATACGTCTTAACCTAATTACCAATGTCTTACTCCTGAAAATGTGCAAATTAATACATGAAGCACTTTTGATTTATCTGTTGCAGATTATTTTAGGAGCTCATGACTCATAAAACTGTGTTCAGAATTGTTTACGTATTGCACGAAGAGAAATTTCAGTGCTTTTGGCTTGTATTGCCTGTATATACATTATGCATACAGAATGTTAGATACTATTTTACCCTTTTCCTTCCTTTATATAATTAAAATAATTTTAAATAAAATGTACATTAAACACAATTTTGACTGAAATAAATGGTAATATGGTCGATCTGTCCGTATCCTTTCACATACATGTGGCTTAACTTAAAAACTACATGTCTCTCTTCTCATAGTATACTTTTATAAGAAATAATACACTATCCTATGAAATGGCATTTTAGCAAGAGAGGATTCTCAGAAACCTTATTTAACCACTTTTTTTATCTTTTTAAGCCCTCCTTTGGGTGCTATATACTCCTCCTCTAATAGCTCTAGCTGTTTTACACCTTCTATTTTCACTTGCAGCAATGGCAGCACCTTAGGTAAAAAGTGCTAATAACATTGGACTTTGAGCTCTGTTCAGTGCATGTTAATATCTTAATTACCCTGATTTTTGCATATTGCAATATCCCATGTCACTTAACTTGTACTTCCATTTAACCATTAGCTGGATATTTAACATTCAATGTTGAGCACAGTGGACACAATACAGTGGGGGAAATAAGAATTGAATGCATCAACATTTTTCTCACTGAATCTATTTACAATGAGGCTATTCATATGAAATTCTCAACAGATATTGGAATTAACTCAAGAAATCGGCACATAGAAAGAAATCCAAACATTAAAGTCCATAAATAAAGTTATGTGTAATAAAGTGGTATGACACAGTATTGAACAGGCTAACTGAAATTTATTTAATACTTAGTGGAGAAGCATTTGTGTGTAAGAACAGCTTCAAGATGCTTCCTGTATGAAGAAATTAATCGACCGCAGTATTCATTCAAGTGTGATTTTGGCCTGTTCTTCTAAACATATTGTCTTTAAATCTTGTTTAATTGGATTAATGGGCCATCCTAACACCTTGATTTTTTTTTCTGAAACCAATTGAGAGTTTCATCATCCTGGTGGATGGCAGCAGATTCTTCTCAAGAATCTCCCGGTAAATGGGTCCATTCATCGTTCCTTCAATTATATGAAGTCTGCCAGTACCATGTGATGAAAAACAGCCCCACACCATGAGGCTTCCACCTCCAAACTTCACTGTTAGTATAGTGTTTTAAGGGTGATGTGCATTTCTTCTGCAAACATGGTGTGTAGTATGACAACCAAAAAGTTTCATTTTGCTCTCGTCTGACCAGACTATACTCTCCCAGTATTTCATAGGCTTGTGTAAATAAGCAAACTTTAAACAAGCTTCGACATGCCTTTTCTTTAGTAATGGAGTCTTGCGGGGTGAGCATGAGTAGTGTAGTGTATTGCCTATTGTTTTCTCTGTGACGATGGCACCTGCTGCCTCCAAGTGTTTCTGGAGCGCTTTCTGAGTGGTCCTTGGCTCTTGGGCTATTCTTCTGACTATTCTTCTGACTCCTTGGTCAGAAACCTTGCGAGAAGCTCCTGTGTGTGGCCAGTTGATGATGGAGTGATGTTGCTTCCACTTGCGGATAATGACCCTAATGGTGCTTACTGGAGGATTCAGAAGTTTTGAAATACGTCTGTATCTGATTCCATCAATATGTTTTGCAAATTAAGTTTATGAAGCTTTAGAGCTCTTTGCTTTTACCCATCATGAGATGTTTCTTGTGTGACACCTTGGTAACGAAAAGCCTTTTTATAGACCATCGATTTACTAACCCAGCTGATATTAATTTGCACAGATAGGGGGTATAATTACTTATGGATTTCAGCTGGTTCCTTACCTTACCTTGCCTTGGAGAACTGCTTTTTCTTAGCGTGTTCAATACTTTTTTTCCCGTGTCATTCCACTTTATTAGACATAACTTTATTTAAGGACTTTAATGTTGTGAATTCTTTATATTTCCTGATTTCTTGACTTAATACTGATGTCTAGTGGAAATTTCATTTGAATAACCTCATTGGAAATATATTTACTGAAAAAAATGTTGATGCATTCAATACTTATTTCCCCCACTGTAAGTACACTGAGTAATAAAATATGGACACCATGTTAATAGTTTTTCAGTGACATTTTGTTTAGTATGTTAATTACTAAACTATAGATATACTATATAGTGTATATATAATTATAAAAATTTGTTTTAAAAAATCAGGTCCTGAATATTGATGTATATCAGATACAGCAGACCTGTGTGTGTGTGTGTGTGTGTGTGTGTGTGTGTGTGTGTGTGTGTGTGTGTGTGTGTGTGTGTGTGTGTGTGTGTGTGTGTGTGTGATTTGAGCTGGAAATTTCTTAAGTTCCTTTCATACAGGCAGTATAAAAGGTCAACGTTCAGCAGCAGCTAGTATTAAAACTCATGAAAACTCATGAACCATTCAATAGTACAATATGGGAAACGAGAGAGTATTACAAAGGTACGGGTTATTTTTTTTCACTTTTACATATGAAACACATGCAACCAGAAAGACTGTCCAACTATTCACAGTTCACTATGAAAGAACCTCTTAAAGGAACAGTGATCCTAATGGTACATGAACGCTAAAACAGGGCATGTAATAAGCAATAAGTTTGACAACAGTGTCGTGTGTGATGTGCTTGCCATTTTTCCTTTGAAAGTCTTTTGGAAGACATTTTGCTAAAAAGTGTTAGTTTTTCCTATGTATTGGCACTTTTGTGACATCCTGCAGAAAAAAAATATATATAAAAAGCGGTAAATATAGTGGTTTATGAATTTGACTATTGCTGCTTCTATTTATAACCCTGGCAGATAAATCGTGGGTTTATAGTAACATTATTGTTGGGTTACTTTAATGTTACATTATAAAACTTGGTTGCTTTTCCATGGATATGTGTGACTTTGTGGCCTTCCATTATGTGCCTGTTTATAATTTACATATGATTATGCAAGTTAATGATAGTGTATCACTTCCAGTTAGCCAAACGCTGACATTCTTAACAAGCCTCTAGATACTGCCACCTCACATCTACCTACACACATTGTATCTATTTTGGTACATCCAAGCAAGCAGTGGAAACAGTTCTTTTCTGCTGATAAACTAAATAAACCATCTGATAATTAATGTGAGAACACAGTGCAGCATTCAGATGTTCTCACAACTGGCAGATAGATGATAACGGGCTCTTCCTGTCATCTACAGAACAGTATTAACTCCTAAGTCATGAATCCTGTGCCTGCACTACAATTTACATCAGAGCAGTTTTAAATACTTTACTTTTCATTTTAGCGTATTAAAGTCCAATTGTCCATTTTTATCTTTTACATCTTCAGACCCTGTATTGAGAACCGTAAAATCTTTAGTCATCTACTGGAATTTAGTTTCAGATTATCAATAAATATATAATTGATACATACATAATTCTGTAACCTAGAATTCCATAAAATTAGTCATACTTCAGCATTTTAGCTACAGAAATACTTTCTGCACTACACTCTTAGCCAAAATGGTCCTCATTTTCTTCATTTTACTTGCTCCAAGTGGATTTTAACATCGCATTAATGATATTAATGTATTTTATGCAGACCACTAAGCTAACCCTTTAACATACTCTATTTCTCTTCCTATGATGTTACAGACTAAACAAAACACCATTTGGTTAAGACGATGATGTAAAATACATCAAGACTGAAGCTTCATCATAAAGATATTTTTGCTACAGCACCAAATCCATATGTGAAGAAACCTGTTAATGAGAAATGAGCACTAATTAACCGAAACGCAAACAATAAAAAATTCTAAGCTGTGAGAAAACTCTGAACCAATCGATTTTGGTTTTCTTTTCATGCATGTTGGCACATCCACTGCACATGTGTGTCACCAAAATTCAAAACCTACAAAAAAAAAAAGCAAAAAAAAAACAACAAAAAAACACACCATTATTTAAAAGAATACTTTCATTCAGTTTGCTGAAATGTTCTATGGTGGTATTAGTATAGTGTTCCTAATTAAGTGTTTGGTGAGTCTAAGTTATTAAAATGTTGGATATTATTAAAATATTATAAACAACAAAAATATTGCTTCACCTAAACCAAGAAGTCTGTGATG
Source organism: Ictalurus punctatus (assembly GCF_001660625.3). Lineage (NCBI taxonomy): Eukaryota > Metazoa > Chordata > Actinopteri > Siluriformes > Ictaluridae > Ictalurus > Ictalurus punctatus. Next base: position 4,381,931 of record NC_030428.2, read on the forward strand.
AAATACAATTTCCTACCCATAATCTCACAGGAAGCAGCTTCAATTTTGTTCAAATAAGACTAACACTATGGATATGCTTAGCTTAATTAAATAATTAATCTTTAATAATTAGGTTTTCTAAACACCTATCCCTCCCCTTACTCAGAATATGTCTTCATGCACTCTTCATGCTTAATGTTTAATTGGTTTTCTCAACAAATATGTGGCATAACTATGTTTAACTGACTCACATCTTGTAAAAATTACAAGTTAACCTAACTGTATTTGTTAAGCAATATGATGCATTACTTTTATACAGTGTAGATGTCAGAGAGAATATAATAACTGACCTTGAGAGAACTGCTGCATAATTTGAATGTCACACATAAACATGTAACACTGTTTTCTGAACTGTAAAGAATTTAAGCACTTAAAGAAAGAATTTAAGCATTCAGAATATATTCAATAATAGGTCCTTATGTAACTAATGTCTGTACTAAAGAAACTTTGAAAAGGAGTTATAGGTCGGGTCTATCTTGTATAATGTCTCTTGACCACTGTTAATGTTATTTTTTTCCAGATTATGACTCAGATCTAATGCCTGAATGGTTTAATTTGCATAAAGCCCACAGACTGCATCTTACTATTACTGCTTAGTGATAACCACCCTTTACGGTACAAGAAGATTCATACATTTATATTCCTCTCTCACGCTTTCTCTCGCTCTCTCTCTCTCACACACACACACACACACACACACACACACACACACACACACACACACACACACACACACACACACAACACACACACACACAACACACATAAACATACTCTCTTCTGTATGTAAGGCATCTCATACACACTGCTGTGGATGTCAGAGTTTCTTGGATGAAAGTCCGACTCAATGAGATCATGAACTACATTTTTTTAGGTTGTTTTCTACTGTCGCTGGTAAACCTCTCAGGTAAGTCTTCAGCTAACTGTTTATAAAAAAGAAAAGACATTTTAAAATGTGCATTTTTTTAAAGAGCATTTTTCAATTGTAATGCATAAAAAGTAATCAGAGCAGTTTGGGGCAATTTGTGCTACACTGTGCAAGTAAATCAGTTTTAGGTGTTATGTCATTTTGTATGCCTTTTGGTTTATGCAATATTTATCTTTACTAAATAATAAAGAGCTGTAGAAAGTGTTTTGCATACAGTGTATGTGTTGTTTTCAGTCTTCTACTTCCTCTCCATCTGTGCATAAAAGAGGAAGTCACAAATGCTTCAAAACATGTCTGCGTATCTTGCACTATTTCAGTAATATTGTTATTGATCTTTGTAATTCTGTGTGTAATTCCATGTTTAAAGTAATTCCATATGAAGTGAGTTTCAGTGCAGTTATTGGGGCCTTAGAGCTCATATCACTGATCATACAACATGTCCTTTTTCCTCTTTCTGTCTTATGTCCAGTCACGGCTGATTTTCAAGTTCAGCAGAATCCCAGGTTTTACGGTGTAAACGTGGGAAAATTGGTGGGATTTACATGTTCTGCTTCTGATCTCACCCTTGGTGAGGCAAAGGTGACATGGTACAAGATTGATAAATATGACGAGGAGAAAGTGTCCAATGGTCAAATGCATACAGTCAAAAATGGCAGATCAGTGCAGCGTTCAGGTAACATGAAGGGTCACTTAACCATTAAGAATGTAGAGGTCCAAGACAGCGGCATTTACTACTGCAAGATGAACCAGACTTGGGGACGTGGAACAGAGCTGCAAGTATTCAGTAAGTGCACACTCTCATGATAAAGCTATTCAGTAGGTCTCTAGACCAAATGCATAAGCTGCATATAGGTCTGCGTCAGCTATTTCAATTGTTTTGGCAGTTTTTTTCTGTAATATATAATTTTCTAAGACAATTTTTTGCACTATTTTACCCTTGTCTCCATCAGGACTGAGCAAACCAAAAGTGGTTGAAGGGAGGAACAACATGAAAGACATGATCATTTTATTCCAGGGTTTTCTCCTTATGTTGTGTGTAATCATTCCTTTGGTCTGGTATTACAGACTGGTAAGGGCCTTTCCCAACAACACACACACACACATACACACGCGCACACACACACACGCGCACACACACACACACACACACACACACACACACACACACACACACACACACACACACACACACACACACACACACACACACAGATAAAGATTTTCTTGTGTATATTATCCCTAGCATTTCTGCCAAGGCAAACATTTATCTACATGGGGCAGGATAAATAAATAATGTTATTTTAATTGATGAACATTGGCTGAAACTAATTATTCTTTAGCTTTATAAAATTCTTTAACTCAGCTCAGAAACATGTTTTGTTTGGTGCATGTTTTGTATGTCTATTGTAAGAGTAAAAGAGACATGAGTATCAAATACATAGCGTATATACTGAAAACAAAGTATTGTACAATAAAACACAAGGTACCTTTTCAGCTTTTTAAATTGCATTTTCCACATGCTTACAAGTACCTAATCTTTGAGTAGTGTGGTGATTCTTTAAGTAATCTCTCATCCAAAAGTATTTTAGAATCTATTTTAAATCATCATTTATGACCATTAACAATGTGGAATCTAATATACTTTCATGACTCTCAAATTTAACTGGTCAGAAAGTGTTGATTGTTTTTGTTGTTGTTGTTGTTGTTTTTTTAATAACAGCAGTTCTGACAATAGTTCTTGCTACAAGGAAGGGTTATACTAATAACCTTATTTTAATATGTTGTTTCTAAAACTATAATTGTACCACTAATTTTTTGCACTTTGACCTCACTAAAATTAACTAAAAATATATATACACTCACCATCCACTTTTTTATTAGGAACAACTGTACAACTGATCATTCATATAATTATCTAACCAGCCAATCATATGGCAGAAGTGCAATGCAAAAAAATCATGCAGAAACTGGTGAAGAGATTCAGTTAATATTCACATCAAACATCAGAATGGGGGAATATGTTGTTGGTATATTGGGCTGGTTTGAGTATTTCAGAAACTGATGATTGCCTGGGATTTTCACACACAACAGTCTCTAGAGTTTACACAAAATGGTGTGAGAAACAAAAATCATCCTGTGAGCTGAGGTTCTGTGGGCCGATACACTTTGTTGGAGAGAGATCAGAGGAGAATAACTAAACTGTTTAGAGCTGACAGGGTGTCTATAGTAACTCATATGATCACTCTTTTCAACTGTGGTGAGCAGAAAAGCATCTCAGAATGCACAACACATCAAACCTTGAGGCGGGTGGGTTGCAAAAGCAGAATACCACATCAGGTTCCGCTCCTGTCCTCCAAGAACAAGAATCTGAGGCTATCATGGGCACAAACTCACCTAAACTGCACAGTTGAGGACTTTAAAATTAACTGAAACTCTTGACCTGTATCTGCATGACTTTTATGCATTGTGCTGTTCCCACACAATTGGCTGATTAGATAACTGCATGAATGTGTAGTTGTACAGGTGTTCCTAATAAAGTAGAGAGTGAGTGTAAATATAATAAGGAAAACGCATTTGAGTGTAGAGTGAGCTTATTCACAAAATAAATTTCTGAATGACAATGCGTAAAGTGACTATGAAACAAAACTGTTAGCCCAGTGGTTATGATGTTGGACTACTGATCGGAAGGTCATTAGTTCAAAATCCCAGCACGACCAAGCTGCCACTGCTGGGCCCTTGACCAAGGCCCTTAACCCTCAACTGCTCAGATCTATAAAAAAAATAAAAATAAAAGAGAGAAATGTAAGTTGCTCTGGTTAAGGGCAACGCTCTGGTTAACGTCTGCCAAATGCTGTAAATGTAATGTACATGTAAACTGTTCAACCTCACTGTTCAAGAACTTCAAATAGGAATTTGTTCATTTACTACAAAGAGAGACGTCCTGTCTCTGCATTTTTATGTAGCATAAACCCTAACTTTTATTTTGATGATTAATTATGGATGTTGGCACTACATTGTACTTTGTAGCATGATTTGCAGTTGATAATTGTGTAACAATTAGTCACGAACTAACATGCAGCACTACGACGTAGCCTTCTAACCTGAATGTAGATTAACATGTGCTCTCTCTCTCTCTCTCTCTCTCTCTCTCTCTCTCTCATTATCAGGAGCAAAAAGAGGAAGCCGTATATGAAGAGCCTGAGCGTGATCATACATATGAGGTGCTGTTTTTATATAATTATTCACACTAACATACAGTTAGAAGGGTGGAAAATATAATTACCTTTATAATTACCAATTACCTTTAAATAATCACCAGCTCTTTGTTCTGAATTTATGAAGCAGCTTAACAGCATTGAGTTTTTGGTTGGTTAATTCTTCAGAGAAGAGAGCCGCAGCCATTGTAGCATGTCTTACAGGAAGAGGTAGTGTTAAGAAATAGAGAAGAATGCACAGAAATTGACTGTTATTATGTCTTCAGGCCCACCACTTCTCTTTTTCTTTTACTCCATTGATGATTTACTCCAACTTTTCCAATTTTCTCCAATTTTATGCCTCTCCTTCTGTTTCTCTCTCTTTTTCACTGTCACTTTTTTGCCTATATTTCTTTATGGTTTTTTTTGTCTTTGCCTCTCTCTGTCTTGCCTCTTTTGCAACCTCTCTCAGGGTTTGGAGATCGAGCACTGTGGGGACCTCTATGAAGACCTAACTGCATTTGCTCAAGAGCCAGACACAGACGCAGCCTGGGAAGTCGAGTCTCCAGAACAAGAGTGATAAAGTCATGATGCAGAATACATATCATGTAGTAGGCCATCAGAATTACATGATTGTCTTGGAGAAAGTTTTATTGTGGATTGAAAAATTAGGACTACATCACACATTACATATACAATATATAAAAAAATTAAGCAGAGTACACAAGGTATTTTATTTTTATTTACATCATGTACCATGCTGAATTTTTCCTACATCCACTCTATATAATATAATATGTAATATATAATATACAATATAACAAGCCTTGCACTTACATAGTACTTAGTTTCTTTTGTATTCTTTTGTTTCATTAAATGGCAATATTCACTTACTTTTTTATTCACCAGCTTAAACTTGGTTTGTTGAAGCTATTCATTTTATGGTGCTCTATATATTAGTAATGAAAATATTTTTTAAAACAGATGGAAAGGACCAGTTATGAAATTTGTTCCACCGGAATAAAGACATGTGGCCATCATCTGTGTTCTCTTTCACTTCATATCTATTTCCAAACATGCGACCATGATGTTTAGGTGATTTTCCACAGTGCCAACCATTTACACACATTTAAAAAACCTTGCACTCCCATACATGCTCAAACGTTATGGTATTAACTAATATGTCAAATATGTTAACTCAAAACTAAAAACGTGCTTATAGATATGCTTAAAGGACATACACGCTAAAAGTATCAAAACATGCGTTCATGTTTATAGCAATATGAACCCAAAATACACATAACAGATGCAAAATGTACAACTATAAGATGGTAAAAACAATTCTACATCTAAAGTGTTAAGTTGCTAAGAGATGCTAAGTGTATAGGAAGACATGCTAAAATGTTTTTCACTGACGAGACATTTATTTAGCATTATTAAAGGACTTCAAGATAAAAAGAGAGAGGGAATGGTCAACTGTGTTTAGTGTTAATTTGTTTCACTGACATTACACAGCTTTAAATGTAACTACAGATAGATATAAGGTATAATGTGTTGTTTTTAATAAATGGAATTAAATTAATTATATTGTAGTCATCTGCAAAATGTTGTAGTATAAGAGGAATTTGAGATCTGCAGTAAAATAGTAATAAACTTCAGTGTGGTAACAGCACAGTAACTTCCTATAACACTCCTTCTTATAACTTCCGTTTCTTAAAACAGAAAAACAGAAAAAATATATTATATTTTTTACTGTTACAACTGCTATATTGGTATTTTATTGTTTAGCAGTGATGTAGCACACATTTCCTGGCCTTTGAAAAGGCAGTATGTGCAAGCTTCTTCCTGTGTCTTAAATATGCAAACTTTTTTCACACAGGAAATGTTAAGGGAGCTATTTGACATGAGTAGTCAGTTCCACTACTCTGCCCTGCAGTGGTGCCTCAGCTTTTCAGTGCACTAAATTATAGTAAAAGGAGTGCCATCCTGTGGTCAAGTCTGGTAAACAAGAAGTGTTTTTCACTTTTGTCCCCACTCATACAAATTTGCATACTCTACATTTCAGAACTGTAAATAAAGACCAATGAGAATAGCTTGCTGTAATGTAATTTATAAATAAATAATCACATTTAGTTATAAAACAGTCAAAGCAATCAAAACATATGAATGAGTGACTTTTAATTAAGATGCAAACATTTCTTGCAACGCAATACTACCATGTAGCCTAAACTGATTAAAACTGACCTCTCTGAAAGATTTAAATATATACAAGCTTATACAATTTGTTGTCTAAGTTGTCACCAGAGGTCCCACAACAACATTTATCTAAACAAAAACACAGTAACATGTACAGGAACATTTATAACCTTGTTACACCCACCCCTGCTGAATTTCACCAAAATTGTATAAGTTTCAAAAAGAAAAGATTTACCAGTCCACAAGACAGGTTCCCAGAAAGTAACTGCCTACAATCAAAGTACCGCATAAGGATGAAATGGGAAGAGACTGGCACCAGCATCACAACCCAACAACTAGCCTGTAGGATGCCCAGTTTACACCCTACTACCCAGTCACAGAAATAATACAATACAAATGCACACATTTTCTTGTAACATTTGTGAAGAAAAGTAAAGAAAAGAAAAAAAATGTACATTCAAGATTAGAACATTAATGAACACAAGGAATAAGCTACTATCAGCTACTAACACTCTATTCCTGGAAAGCTTGAAAAACTGATCTAGAGACCATTTTAACATGGCTCATGGCTAAATCTCTTAACATGGGTCATGGCTCACATCTTGTCTGGACATGGACATGGACATGGTCTGGACTTGGTTATGTCTGGACAGTCTGACAGTCTGGACATGGTTATGTCTGGACAGTCTGGTTATTAAACCAGTCTGCTCACTGGTTTGGTAGTATTACAGTAACAGGAGACTGCTCTACAAGTTCAGGAAGTCCACCTGTCATTCCTTACACTGCATCGGGCTCATCAGCTCCATTGACAGAATAAGACACTTCACTGGATAGAACAGGATCAGCTCGATCAGAGCTATCATCAGGTAACTGAGAGACCCATTCCAGAGTTTGATAGGTACAGTCTTTGACACAGGAATCTGAACAAGTTGTCCCTGTGCAATCACAGACATCGGTTTCATCCATTATAGGCACAGATTCAGCCGGATTGGGGAAAATACTAGCAGAGTCATTAACAGCCATCTTACTAGTGTCAACATAAGAACCTGCATTGACGGTCTCATCATAACAGTTACCCACCAACAGTAATTCCATCCTGTGTAAAGCATGAGTTAGTATTAGGCAAAGAGGAAAGGTTGATGAAGGACTATTTTCAAAGGTTGATGAAGGACTATCAGCTTCGACAACACTTGAAAAAAGCAGAGATGTTGAATCGTTACAGCAAGCATCTGTCATGGGAAGAAGGTTGGCCAACAGCAACAAACTACGGTGAACTACTCTTTCCTGTCCAGTGACAGTATCATGGATTCTGAATGTGTTTGTTCTAGGAATTTTGTCAACCACTGTATACACAGCTGATTCCCAACGATCAGCAACTTTTTTCTTCCCCGTCTCAGCACGGTTTGCCAAAAGTACGCGACCAGACACTTCTACATTGGATCCTTTTGCCTGTCTGTTGTACAGCACGGCATGGCGGTGTTGCTCCTTAAAAGCGAGTTTTTGGGATATGGTCATAGCTTCAGAAAAATCCTTTGACAGGGAGGACACATAATTAGAGTAATTTGATGATGCTGAATCACTCAAAACACTGCGAAACATCATGTCTACAGGCAGACGGGGAACCATCCCAAACAGGAGATAAAAGAGTGCAAACCCCATATTCTCATGCACCATGCAATTATACATGTAAGTAAAAGTCTGTAACCATCCCAGCCAACCATGTTTCTCACCAGGAGGCAAAGCACAAATCATGCCACCAAGTGTCCTGTTGAAATGTTCAACAGCACCATTCCCCACTGGCTTGTATGGGGTTGTATGGGATTTCCTCACACCTGAAACTCTGAGAAGTTCACTGATAAGGTAGCTTTCAAAACTAGCCCCTTGATCGGAATGAATTCTCTCTGGAAACCCATAGAAACAAAAGTATTTATCCCACAAAACCAGGCTAACTCCCTGGCTTGCTGGTTTTTACATCGGAAAGCCTGTGCCAGTCTAGTGAAATGATCAGACACAACAAGAACATCAACAGATTTGTTCTTCAAATATTCTACTGACCAGTAGTCAATGCAGACAATCTGTAGGGGCCTGCTGGACTGTATATTCACTAGAGGGGCTCTACTATCATCTAACAAGTGAGGCATTACAAAAGGCTGACATGGATCTGATGACTGCAATATGTCTGTTCGAGTCTTTGAGATCATGGGTTGTTTCACTTAAAGACCAATTTGACCATTATGAAAGCTCTGCAAAGAACGCGCCCGGTGTGTGCCAGTCACATAAAGATGAACTACAGTGGGCCAAAAAGCAAAAAAGAATTTTCAGATGAATCTACAGAGCATGAAGTAACTCTGAAAGGCCAGGAGCAATACCAGGTAGAAACATTCAGTGTCATTATTGACAAGCTAGTCATCTGATTAGACCATTGAGTGGATGCATACCACAACATTAGTAACAGGTTTGAGATTCTACTGAACATGGAATCTGAGGATTTGCCCACTGTTTGTAAACAGGCTGATGCACTCTGCAATTCATATCATTATGATTTAAATCAGAGCCTCACAGATGAAATTATCCAGTTCAGATGCTTCGTAGAGCGCTAGCAGGATACATCTTGTCAAAAACTGCTGCAGATGTTCTTGAAACATAGTCCGCAATCAACTTTCCCCAATATGTTTTTGTAGCCCTACATATTTTTTTGACATTGCCGGTTACAAACTGTGTAGGAGAAAGATCATTTTCACAGATGGCAAGTATTAAAAATGAACTCCAGAACGATGCAAAAGCAACAGCGCCTAATTGCACTGTTACTGATGGCCATTGAATCTCAGCTGGTCAGGAACTTGGACTTTGATGACATTGTAACTGAGTGTGTTAACAGGAAAGCCAGGAAGATGTTTTTCTAAGGGCAATAGAGCTCCTGAGGATGAGATGTGGAGAGAGACAGACAGAGGGAGCCCCTGAGGAGGAGAGGATGAGAGAGACAGACAGAGAGAGCCCTGTCAACATGAGTCAAGTTGATCTATGCTGTTTGCGTCCTTTTCATCACTAGAAGAGGAGAGTAGAGAAAATGGGGGAAATGAGGAGAGAGGCAGCCCCTGGAGAGCTGAGAAGAAGAGGACCAAAGGAACATCTGGAGATAGGAGACGAGGAGAGAGACAGAAAGACAGAGAGCCCCAGAGAGACAGAGCTGAGGAGGAGAGAGACAGACAGGAAGGAAACATTAACAGGTATGTGTATATGTGTGAGTTACACTTTGCAGGGAAATGTCTTGATATTGTTGCTGCTGGTCCAGGAAATCATTGTTGCAAACATGTGGTATAAATCCTGTATGATGGAGAATATCTACAGGTGTTGATATTGTCCTTCAGGTTGTGATCATAGGCTGTAACCTGTCAGTGTAAATCCTGTAATAAGCTATAATTTCCTCTGGACACACAGTGGGCATTTCGACATATATGCATGTATCTTAAAGAACAAAAGGTTTTTTGCCCGCATTTGAGTCAAAAAGATGTCTCAGCCATGCTACACACATGGTGAGCAAATTACGTCTAAACTTCCCAAAGTTGGTCATATACAATCACAATCAACTAACACATCATTAAACAAATGACTGAACGTTGAAACGTTCAATTTAACATAATTTGCTAGATAAACATGTATTATATTACAGAAATAATCTCATTTTGCAGGAGCACATCTTTGAATACCCCCTCTCAGCATGAGATACACTTCTCTGCCAGGAGAAGAGGTGTGATTTCACCGGTTAAATAACAAATGACTCACTGATTACTTAATGTCGCTACCAGAGGTCCCACAGCAACAATTAACTGAACAAGAACACAGCAATTTTGGCAAAATATTCTTGTATGATTGGAAAATTGACCTAATACTTAAGAAATTAAGCTTCCTAACCAACACCAATGTACCTTGAAATTGTCCCATTTTAAGATGTTAAGCCATAATTTGTGTAATAAGTTAAAACTTCATGTAACTTATTGTACAACTCTGTGTAATTCCACATCTCAACAGAAATCTAGGTGTAGTACCATGTGCTAGTTTAAGTGACTAATTACACCCTTTACGAGATGTTTTGATTTCATCAAATATCTGCCAAGTCCAAAAACGATCTATAACTTTAAACATAAATGAATGTCTAATTTTATCAAATGCTTTGTAGAAGTCCACAAGGATGATAAAGCTTTCATCTAATATGTACTCACTACACTCAATCATATCTAATACTAATCTAATGTTATTGCTTATGTGTCTTATTGCTTATTGTTCTTTATCAATCACATCATCAAATCTCTTTTTAACATCTTGTCAAAAACAGATGCAAATATTTTAGTGACATTATTGGAAAGACTAATTAGGCTTAAATTTTCTATATATAATTTCACTTTATTTGTTTTTGAAATTATGGTAATGAGTATGGTAATAAATGATCAATAAATATTTTATAGAATCTGTGTTTTTATCTTTAGTAGTCATAATGTCATGATCTTGCCAGCAGATGGCGCTGCGGTGTCGACGTGCACGGACAGCTGCAGAGCGTGCGCATGCACGAAATCACGTAATGAGGACTGTTTCTTATTTACACGTGCCTTTGTTTTGGATTTGTTCTCTTCCTGTTCGGATATTGGTTGATGTTGGAGGGTGTGTCATGATTGGTCCCAGCTGTCTGTATTCAAGAGTGATTATGTTTATTATTTAAAGCCCTAGTGTTGCTGTGCACTTCGCACAGTATTAACTGAATGAATGAATGAATGAATGAATGAATGTATTGTTAAGTGTGCTAAGCGGTCATGTTTTTGTGTCCTGTTCTTGTTCCTTGCCACGAACCTAGTTTCATTTTTAACCTCGATATCGCCTCCAGTCTAGACCGTGTTTCATGTTTATTGACTTCAGTTTCACATACTGAATACTGCGCCTACCACGCGGAAGCAGCAGACCAACATGAATGCTGCCGGAGCTGCTGAGTTTGAGGAGTGGCATCGATTGTTCTCTGAAAACAGTAAACTGATAAACACCTAGATCAGATCAACCACCTTCTGGAGCAAAGAGCGCTGCTGCCGCAAGCCGGGCCATACGCCATGTCACCCCCCGTGTAATTTCCCCCTCCCCCGCTGCTGGAGGACTACGCTGCGCTACGCAAGCAGCAGGAGGTCTCAGCCCCGGAGTTCCAGTCCGAGGTCAACGTGGCGACCTTGGAGCCTCCACCTGAGGTCAACATGGCGACCTCAGAGCTCCAGCTGGAGACCTGCAGGGAGGTCTCGGCTGCCGAGGAGGCTGTCCTGCTGTGCTGTCCTGCCGAGGAAGCTGCCCTGCTGTCCTCTCCCGCTGAAGAAGCTGCCCTGCTGTCCTGTCCAGTGGAAAAAGCTGCCTTGCTGTCCTGTCTCGCTGAGGAAGCTGCCCTGCTGTCCTGTCCCGCTGAGGAGGCTGTCCTGCTGTCCTGTCCCACTGAGGAGGCTGTCCTGCTGTCCTGTCCCACTGAAGAGGCTGTCCTGCTGTCCTGTCCCACCGAGGAAGTTGACCTGCTGTCCTGTTCTGCCGAGGAAGCTGCCTTACTGTCCTGTCCTGCTGAGGACGATCTCCTGCTGTACTGTGCCACTGAGGAAGCTGTCCCGCTGTCCAGCCCCACAGAGGACGTCGCCCTGAGCTTCAGACCCACGGAGCACATAACCCTGAGCTCCAGCCCCGCAGAGGACGTGGCCCTGAGCTCCAGCCCCGCAGGGGACGTCACCCCGAGCTCCAGCCACGCTGGAGGCGGTGCTCTGCCTATTTGCTGCCCAGCGGAGGCCGCCCTGTTTCCTGATGCAGCAAAGGGCAGGTAACACAGGGGACCAGGACCGCCGTTGGAGGGGGTTGCTCCTTGGGGTGGGGTTGGGGGTTCAGTCACGATCTCGCCAGCAGATGGTGCTGCGGCATCGACGTTCACGGACAGCTGCAGAGCGCGCGCATGCAGAAGATTACGTAATGAGGACTGTTTCCTATGGACATGTGCCTTTGTTTTGGTTTTGTTCTCTTCCTGTTCAGGTATTGGTTGATGTTGGAGGGTGTGTCATGATTGGTCCTAGCTGTCTGTATTCAAGAGTGATTATGTTTGTTATTTTAAGCCCTCGTGTTGCTGTGCACTTCGCGCAGTATTAACTGAATGAATTAATGTATTGGTGAATATGTTAAGTATGCTAAGCGCTCGTGTTTTTGAGTCCTGTTCATGTTCCTTGCCTCGAATCTAGTTTCATGTTTAAACCTTGATATCTCTTCCAGTCTAGACCGCGTTTCATGTTTATTGACTTCAGTTTGAGAATAAAGACTTTGATCTACGCTTGCTTCCGTTTATAGTCTCATTTCGTAACACATAATACATTTCTTTAATTCTTCAGCAGTATTTTTTTTTGGTCACATTCGGACATACAGTCTTCATATATTTTTCTAATATCTTCAGATACTAGATTTGTGGTAGACATCAGCCACATATTGAGAAATTTCATTACATTACACAAAGGATTATTAATTATGTCACAATTTCCCCTTTAAGCAGCGTGCTGTGGCGCATGTGAGCGTGCGTGCACGAGCAGGTGTGCGAGCACCTGCTTTTCCCAATCGTGGCATTTCGACACGTGCATTTGTTATGCTTCTATGACTCCTCCCTGTTCTGTCATTGACTATTGTTTCACGTGGGTCTGAATTACCTCCCAGCACACAGCACGGAATATTAGAGTAGTTTAGATAGATTAGAACCTTAGTATTGATTCCTTACTATTGTTAGCCATAGTCTTAGTCATTGTCACGGTCATAGTTCTTGTCCATGTCATGTTTCATGTTAAGATTCTTCTGTTTAGTTCATGCTGGTTTCTCCGCTCCCAGTGCATAGTCATAACTTATGTTTAATGTTTTGTAAATCGACCTGTTTTCCGTGACCACGACATAGTTTCCTGCCTTGCCCCGTTTATGCCTGTTTGCTGATCGCCTGACCTCTCACATGTTTTGGATTACGTTTTTGGATCACGATTTGGATTAACCTGCCTCTGTCTCTCAATAAAACCTGTTCAAACTGCGATTGCATCCGTCCTTATCGCCGTTGCGTCACGATACGTGACAAATGATAGTTTTAGATAATGGAGATAATTTGAAATTTTTTGTTGTAAAAAGATTTTACTTTTTTTTATACTTTCAGCAAGAATCAGTTCTTTTAATATTTTAAATAATTCATTTCTTTTAATATGCAGAAAGTGTTCATCTATGCTATTTTTTTTTTTTACAAAAACGTTCTGTATTTAGTAATGAATGAAAAACACTCACATTACTGAGTCATTTTTGTATTTAAAGGTCATTTTTATTATCAGGCGTTCAGTAGCAGTGAAACTGTTATAATATCTTAATAGACATGTTCATGAATTTCATATATTTCTTATACAAATCATGTTCAATATGTTCACAGTCCAGGGGCATAATGCATGAATAAAGACATACATCATCAATCAATCAACAAACAAGCAAACAAACAAATAAATGAATAAATAAACAAAATAAATAAATACTTTAAATAAATATGCTAAAGATATAAATAAAAAAGTACAGCATAATCACCGTTTTATCATTTAACAGACAGACCTTTCTAAATAAAAAAATCATTAAAATGAAATAAATAGCAAAAGAAAACTTTGTGTAACAGTTGAAAATGTGTCATGAAACTGAAATACATTGCTAATTTAGCTTTCTATGATGTTGAATAGAGCAACACTGAAAGATTAATACAAACTGAACTGTTTAACTGCATTTTGATCCAAAGCACTGACAAGTGAAGGAAAATCTAATTCTAGCAAAATCTGAGCAGTTGTAGGTTTAGAGTCTTTTACAAAAGCCAACAGCTTTTCTCTGGCAGTTCTGGGTTTGAACTCACAACCTTCTGGTGACCACTGCACAACTTCAACTGATTACTGAATGTCGTTTGCAGCACGATTCACAGAGAGAGCAGGGAAAAAGTCGAAGAGCACGAAGAGTTGAAGCAGCTCTTTTCTGATCCACTCCCAGGCCTCGTTCTTCTCCTGCTGTAAAGATAAATTCCGATATTTTAACATGAAGACACCTTTATATTAAACATCTTTCTCCCTCTGTCACTGTAAGTGTGAATAAAGGAAGTGGAGATAATTGTTTACCTTGTCGTTCTTGGTGAGGTCTCTTAGTCGTTTGAAGTATAAGGGCAATCTTTTGTTCTTTTTCATTTTGTACTCGAGCTGTGTTTAAACAAATCCAGGGTTATAGAAAGAGAACGTTTATGCTTGGATCATTCTTTTTAATTTGAGAAAAAATCAGGCTATAAACCACAGCTCTACTTTACTGTACAATATTCATTCCACACCTGGCGGATACATTTAGAGAAAGCATTGATAAATGGAGCACTCACACATGAGCGTAGTCCGTTAGCCTGCAGATCCACCATATGTAAGAAAGTGTCCAGCTTGTCCTTGTTCCAGGAGACAGAGTCTGAATCTTCCAATAAATGAGAGACCTCGTCCAGAGTCTGAACGATGAACCAGATCTGTTTCTCTGGCTGTGGAAGAAGGATGGAGATGAAGATGAAGGAAGAGTACACACAGGATAACAGGATCAGAACAACAGTGTGTGTATGTGAACAGCATCATTAATATATTAACCTGAGAATGGCTTTGGTTAAAGAACCAGTGACGCCAGTTATCTGGGATGGAGGAGTTGACGCTGATTTCCTCTCCCTGTAGGAACAAAAACACAGAATATTACAATGTTACATTTTCCACAAACACAATGCACTGATACGGTAGATAGCAAAAGAATAGATAGATAGATAGATGAGTAAGACTCACCATTTCTCTAAGCAGTGCTAAACATTCCCCATGATGCTGCTTGAATTTAGGATTGATCCATCGACAGCTGAAGCCAGAGCTCACACTGCACAGAGTCACAATAACACAAAGGTGCACCAAACGTAGAAACATTGTATTCCCAGTATACACACTCTACTTTCCTGTACAGCAGACTGTTACTCCTAATAAGAGTGTGAAGTGCTCTACACTTTACTATCTGCATCTTCTGAAGTGTTAATACTCAGTATTTATAGGCAACAAGTCAAATGTACAATGTAAAGAAAGTCACACGTATCGAAATTTCACTTTCTGGACCATAAACCATGACACCAAATGCCACTGTAACTATGCAATACCACATATCGCTAGGGTGTGTGTGTGTGTGTGTGTGTGTGTGTGAGAGAGAGAGAGAGAGAGAGAGAGAGAGATGAGAGTTGTGTATGTTTAAATTTATCAGCTCAGGTTATCTTATTTATTTATGTAGGTAACTGTCCAAAATATTAATATATTTATTTCTAAACTTGAGGTCATTCAGGTAACTTTCTCAACGTAAGCGCTGATGACCAAGCTATGGGCGTGGCCAGATCCCGGGAACGTCAGGAAAAGCATACTACCTTACTAAACAGTATTTGACAGTAGTATGACACCTAGTTCTACGTACTACTTCACTATATTATTTAGTACAGTAGCACGCGGTCTTCACGTGATTACCTGTGTGTGAGATTCACACCGGAGCTTGGAGGAAATTCCTACCGAACAATTCTGCTGAAAGAGAAACAGAAAGCACTGGACCTCAGACAGCGAGTGTGAAACACCACCGAATGATGATGTACAACAAAGTTGTTCACAGTTTCTTAAAGAAGGTTCAGGTTCAAACCGGAAACAAGTCGGTAAGGTATGCGGCTATGCTCGTGCATAGATGTATGAAATTAATGGATAATGAACACATTTTTAGAGTCCTGTTTGACATGTGCTAAAAGATATTTTAAAGCTGAATTCTAGCTGTATGCATTTTCTTCGATAATGTACAATCATTTTTTTAATTCAGTGCCAGAACAGTCCACTCTGAAACTATTGGAAAGTCAAGGACAATTCATTTATTGTTGCTAGAACCTGGAGACATTTGGACTTGAGATCAAAAGACTGACATGAGAAGGATTTCAGTTTTTATTTCCTGGTATTTACATCTAGATGTGTTAAACAATATAAAACAGAGAATGTACATAAGTACCACATTTATTTATTAAATATTTACAGAAGCTACAACATTACAATACAACAAATTCCATTTATATTTTTCTAACAGACATTTTACAAGACATGTCAAATTTTAAAGAAACCTCTTCCACTTTATTAGTCATATAATATTTGTCACAAATTGTCCATATCTTATTCTTATTTCAGCATCATATGATTGAAACGATTTACAAGAAGCACATTACATTGACGAAGGTTTTCCTTATGTATCTGTTTGTATATCTTTGAATTATCATGTTAACTTCCCATGAGCATATTTCATTTTTCAAATGGTCAATGTTGTGGTTAAACCTATCATTTATACAATTTCCAAAGAGCTGTAAAGTATTCCCAGGTATAGCCTCAAAACCACAGCAGTCTTTGGGTGGGACTGGTAATCCAAATTTAACAAGAAATGCACTCTATAACGTAACCTTCTGTCTTCAAAAGCTGTTTAACCAAAATAATGCTATTATCAAACTTTTAAAGGGAATTGTTTTGATTTCATATTGAATGATTGTGTTGTTCCTAATTAAAAGAAAATATTCTATATAGGAAAAAAACGAAAAACAATTTGTATGCTAGGTTCCATGCTAGAAGAACGTACTTATGCCAGTTTTACCTGTGGTTGGGGAAAAAATCGATTCCACCTATTAAATTAAACAGATACCTTGGGAATATTTTCTTTGATCATATTAATTAAGTATTTTATTTTAAATGTGCTCTTTAAAGTAATTCAGTATTCAAATCTAGATATTCCTTCAGCCTTAGATAATAAAACCCTCCCATTTATAGATAGGTGTCTCAGTAGCAACATATTAAGCATTTTATTTATTCTGTCAATTATAGGATTAAAGTTTAGATTGTTTCATTCTTGTTCATTTGTATTATATTGTATTGTGTGACCCAAATATGTAACTGTGAGCTTAAAAGGAATATTTATTTTCTCCTTTTGTGATTGCTTAACCCTTTGAAGTCTTTTTTTAGAAACATTTTAAGCAAAATGTTTAAATTATGTATATACGTATATAATTTAAACATTTTTTTTATTGATTTTATTTTGCTGTATTAATAGGCAACAGGACAGATTTGTTAAATCCATGTTTAATCCAGATACTCAAGAGAATTTGTTTTCATTCAGTTGCTTTTATAGTCTTTTTATGGTGTAAAGATATTGTTGCATGATTGGCAAATTGACGTAATGCTTAAGAAATTAAGCTTCTTACCCAACACCAATGTACCTTGAAATTGTCCCATTTTAAGATGTAAAGCCATAATTTGTGTAATAAGTTAAAACTTCATGGGACTTATTGTACAACTCTGTGTAATTCCACATCTCATCAGAAATCTATGTGTAGTACCATGTGCTAGTTTAATTGACTAATTACACCCTTTACGAGATGTTTTGATTTCATCAAATATCTGCCAAGTCCAAAATCGATCTATAACTTTAAACATAAATGAATGTCTAATTTTATCAAATGCTTTGTAGAAGTCCACAAGGATGATAAAGCTTTCATCTAATATGTACTCACTACACTCAATCATATCTAATACTAATCTAATGTTATTGCTTATGTGTCTTATTGCTTATTGTTCTTTATCAGTCACATCATCAAATCTCTTTTTAACAACTTGTCAAAAACAGATGCAAATATTTTAGTGACATTATTGGAAAGTCTAATTGGTGTCCAATTTTCTATGTATAATTTCACTTTATTTGGTTTAGCAATTATGGTAATGAGTATGGTAATAAATGATCAATAAATATTTTTTAGAATCTGTGTTTTTATCTTTGGGAGTCATAATACATATCTTTAATTCTTCAACAGTAATTTCCTTGGTCACATTGAGACATAAAGTCTTCATATATTTTTGTAATATCTTCAGTTACTTGATTTCTGGTACACATCAGCCACATATTGAGAAATTTCACTACATTACACAAAGGATTATTAATTATAGTTTTAGATAATGGAGATAATTTTTAATTTATTGCTGTGAAAAGATTTAACTTTTTTATACTTTCAGCAAGAAGTGATTACTTTTAATATTTTATACAAAAAGTGTTCATCTGCTATTTTTTGAAAAAAGTTTGTATTTAGTAATAAATGAAAAACACTCACATTACTGAGTCATTTTTGTATTGAAAGGTCATTTTTATTATCAGGCGTTCAGCAGCAGTGAAACTGTTATAATATCTTAATAGACATCTTCATGAATTTCATATATTCCTTATACAAATCATCTTAGGTGCATAATGCATGAATAAAGACATACATCATCAATTAATCAACAAACAAGCAAACAAACAAATAAATGAATAAATAAACAAAATAAATAAATAAATACGTTAAATATATATGCTAAAGAAATAAATCATAAAGTACAGCATAATCACAGTTTTATCATTTAACAGACACAGACCTTTCTAAATGAAAAAAATCACTAAAACTAAATTAATAGCTAAAGAAAACTTCATGTAACAGTTGAAAATGTGTCATGAAACTGAAATACATTGCTAATTTAGCTTTCTATGATGTTGAATAGAGCAACACTGAAAGATTAATACAAACTGAACTGTTTAACTGCATTTTGATCCAAAGCACTGACAAGTGAAGGAAAATCTAATTCTAGCAAAATCTGAGCAGTTGTAGGTTTAGAGTCTTTTACAAAAGCCAACAGCTTTTCTCTGGCAGTTCTGGGTTTGAACTCACAACCTTCTGGTGACCACTGCACAACTTCAACTGATTACTGAATGTCGTTTGCAGCACGATTCACAGAGAGAGCAGGGAAAAAGTCGAACAGCACGAAGAGTTGAAGCAGCTCTTTTCTGATCCACTCCCAGGCCTCGTTCTTCTCCTGCTGTATAGATAAATTCCGATATTTTAACATGAAGACACCTTTATATTAAACATCTTTCTCCCTCTGTCACTGTAAGTGTGAATAAGGGAAGTGGAGATAATTGTTTACCTTGTCGTTCTTGGTGAGGTCTCTTAGTCGTTTGAAGTATAAGGGCAATCTTTGGTTCTTTTTCATTTTGTGCTCGAGCTGTGTTTAAACAAATCCAGGGTTATAGAAAGAGAACGTTTATGCTTGGATCATCCTTTTTAATTTGAGTACAAATCAGGCTATAAACCACAGCTCTACTTTACTGTACAATATTCATTCCACACCTGGTGGATACATTTAGAGAAAGCACTGATAAATGGAGCACTCACACATGAGCGTAGTCCGTTAGCCTGCAGATCCAGCATATGTAAGAAAGTGTCCAGCTTGTCCTTGTTCCAGGAGACAGAGTCTGAATCTTCCAATAAACGAGAGACCTCGTCCAGAGTCTGAACGATGAACCAGATCTGTTTCTCTGGCTGAGGAAGAAAGATGGAGATGAAGATGAAGGAAGAGTACACACAGGATAACAGGATCAGAACAACAGTGTGTGTATGTGAACAGCATCATTAATATATTAACCTGAGAATGGCTTTGGTTAAAGAACCAGTGACGCCAGTTATCTGGGATGGAGGAGTTGACGCTGATTTCCTCTCCCTGTAGGAAGAAAAACGCAGAATGTTACAATGTTACATTTTCCACAAACACAATGCACTGATACAGTAGATAGCAAAAGAATAGATAGATAGATAGATAGATAGATAGACAGACAGACAGATAGATAGATAGATAGATGAGTAAGACTCACCATTTCTCTAAGCAGTGCTAAACATTCCCCATGATGCTGCTTGAATTTAGGATTGATCCATCGACAGCTGAAGCCAGAGCTCACACTGCACAGAGTCACAATGACACAAAGGTGCACCAAACGTAGAAACATTGTATTCCCAGTATACACACTCTACTTTCCTGTACAGCAGACTGTTACTCCTAATAAGAGTGTGAAGTGCTCTACACTTTACTATCTGCATCTTCTGAAGTGTTAATACTCAGTATTTATAGGCAACAAGTCAAATGTACAATGTAAAGAAGGTCACACGAATCGAAATTTCACTTTCTGGACCATAAACCATGACACCAAATGCCACTGTAACTATGCAATACCACATACCGCTAGTGTGTGTGTGTGTGTGTGTGTGTGTGTGTGTGTGTGTGAGAGAGAGAGAGAGAGAGAGAGAGAGAGAGAGAGAGAGAGAGAGAGAGAGAGAGAGAGAGAGAGATGAGAGTTGTGTATGTTTAAATTTATCTGCTCAGGTTATCTTATTTATTTATGTAGGTAATTGTCCAAAATATTAATATATTTATTTCTAAACTTGAGGTCATTCAGGTAACTTTCTCAACGTAAGCGCTGATGACGAAACTATGGGCGTGGCCAGATCCCGGGAACGTCAGGAAAAGCATACTTCCTTACTAAACAGTATTTGACAGTAGTATGACACCTAGTTCTACGTACTACTTCACCGTATTATTTAGTACAGTAGCACGCGGTCTTCACGTGATTACCTGTGTGTGAGATTCACACCGGAGCTTGGAGGAAATTCCTACCGAACAATTCTGCTGAAAGAGAAACAGAAAGCACTGGACCTCAGACAGCGAGTGTGAAACACCACCGAATGATGATGTACAACAAAGTTGTTCACAGTTTCTTAAAGAAGGTTCAGGTTCAAACCGGAAACAAGTCGGTAAGGTGAACCTCGCGCATAGATGTATGAAATTAATGGATAATGAACACATTTTTTGAGTCCTGTTTGACATGTGCTAAAAGATATTTTAAAGCTGAATTCTAGCTGTATGCATTTTCTTCGATAATGTACAATTATTTTTTTATTCAGTGCCAGAACAGTCCACTCTGAAACTATTGGAAAGTCAAGGACAATTCATTTATTGTTGCTAGAACCTGGAGACATTTGGACTTGAGATCAAAAGACTGACATGAGAAGGATTTCAGTTTTTATTTCCTGGTATTTACATCTAGATGTGTTAAACAACATAAAACAGAGAATGTACATAAGTACCACATTTATTTATTAAATATTTACAGAAGCTACAACAATACAATACAACAAATTCCATTTATATTTTTCTAACAGACATTTTACAAGACATGTCAAATTTTAAAGAAACCTCTTCCACTTTATTAGTCATATAATATTTGTCACAAATTGTCCATATCTTATTCTTATTTCAGCATCATATGATTGAAACGATTTACAAGAAGCACATTACATTGACGAAGGTTTTCCTTATGTATCTGTTTGTATATCTTTGAATTATCATGTTAACTTCCCATGAGCATATTTCATTTTTCAAATGGTCAATGTTGTGGTTAAACCTATCATTTATACAATTTCCGAAGAGCTGTAAAGTATTCCCAGGTATAGCCTCAAAACCACAGCAGTCTTTGGGTGGGACTGGTAATCCAAATTTAACAAGAAATGCACTCTATAACGTAACCTTCTGTCTTCAAAAGCTGTTTAACCAAAATAATGCTATTATCAAACTTTCAAAGGGAATTGTTTTGATTTCATACTGAATAATCGTGTTGTTCCTAATTAAAAGAAAATATTCTATATACGAAAAAAACGAAAAACAATTTGTACGCTTGGTTCCATGCTAGAAGAACTTACTTATGCCAGTTTTACCTGTGGTTGGGGGAAAAAATCAATTCCACCTATTAAATTAAACAGATGCCTTGGGAATATTTTCTTTGATCATATTAATTAAGTATTTTATTTTAAATGTGCTCTTTAAAGTAATTCAGTATTCAAATCTAGATATTCCTTCAGCATTAGATAATGAAACGCTCCCATTTATAGATAGGTGTCTCAGTAGCAACATATTAAGCATTTTATTTATTCTGTCAATTATAGGATTAAAGTTTAGATTGTTTCATTTGTATTATATTGTATTGTGTGACCCAAATATGTAACTGTGAGCTTAATAGGAATATTTATTTTCTCCTTTTGTGATTGCTTAACCCTTTGAAGTGTTTTTTAGAAACATTTTAAGCAAAATGTTTAAATTATGTATATACATATATAATTTAAAAAAATTTCTAAAGATTTTATTTTGTTGTATTAATAGGCAACAGGACAGATTTGTTAAATCCATGTTTAATCCAGATACTCAAGAGAATTTGTTTTGTGAATGAATGAATGTATTGGTGAATATGTTAAGTATGCTAAGCGCTCGTGTTTTTGTGTCCTGTTCATGTTCCTTGCCTCGAATCTAGTTTCATGTTTAAACCTTGATATCTCTTCCAGTCTAGACCGCGTTTCATGTTTATTGACTTCAGTTTGAGAATAAAGACTTTGATCTACGCTTGCTTCCGTTTATAGTCTCATTTCGTAACACATAATACATTTCTTTAATTCTTCAGCAGTATTTTTTTTTGGTCACATTCAGACATACAGTCTTCATATATTTTTCTAATATCTTCAGATACTAGATTTGTGGTAGACATCAGCCACATATTGAGAAATTTCATTACATTACACAAAGGATTATTAATTATGTCACAATTTCCCCTTTAAGCAGCGTGCTGTGGCGCATGTGAGCGTGCGTGCACGAGCAGGTGTGCGAGCACCTGCTTTTCCCAATCGTGGCATTTCGACACGTGCATTTGTTATGCTTCTATGACTCCTCCCTGTTCTGTCATTGACTATTGTTTCACGTGGGTCTGAATTACCTCCCAGCACACAGCACGGAATATTAGAGTAGTTTAGATAGATTAGAACCTTAGTATTGATTCCTTACTATAGTTAGCCATAGTCTTAGTCATTGTCACAGTCATAGTTCTTGTCCATGTCATGTTTCATGTTAAGATTCTTCTGTTTAGTTCACGCTGGTTTCTCCGCTCCGTCCTTATCTCCGTTGCGTCACGATACGTGACAAATGGTAGTTTTAGATAATGGAGATAATTTTAAATTTTTTGTTGTAAAAAGATTTTACTTTTTTTATACTTTCAGCAAGAATCACTTCTTTTAATATTTTAAATAATTCATTTCTTTTAATATGCAGAAAGTGTTCATCTATGCTATTTTTTTTTTACAAAAACGTTCTGTATTTAGTCATGAATGAAAAACACTCACATTACTGAGTCATTTTTGTATTTAAAGGTCATTTTTATTATCAGGCGTTCAGTAGCAGTGAAACTGTTATAATATCTTAATAGACATCTTCATGAATTTCATATATTTCTTATACAAATTATGTTCAATATGTTCACAGTCCAGGGGCATAATGCATGAATGAAGACATACATCAACAATCAATCAACAAACAAACAAATAAATGAATAAATAAAGAAAATAAATAAATACTTTAAATAAATATGCTAAAGATATAAATCAAAAAGTACAGCATAATCACCGTTTTATCATTTAACAGACACAGACCTTTCTAAATAAAAAAATCACTAAAATGAAATAAATAAATGTAACAGTTGAAAATGTGTCATGTAACTGAAATACATTGCTAATTTAGCTTTCTATGATGTTGAATAGAGCAACACTGAAAGATTAATACAAACTGAACTGTTTAACTGCATTTTGATCCAAAGCACTGACAAGTGAAGGAAAATCTAATTCTAGCAAAATCTGAGCAGTTGTAGGTTTAGAGTCTTTTACAAAAGCCAACAGCTTTTCTCTGGCAGTTCTGAGGTTTGAACTCACAACCTTCTGGTCACCACTGCACAACTTCAACTGATTACTGAATGTCGTTTGCAGCACGATTCACAGAGAGAGCAGGGAAAAAGTCGAACAGCACGAAGAGTTGAAGCAGCTCTTTTCTGATCCACTCCCAGGCCTCGTTCTTCTCCTGCTGTAAAGATAAATTCCGATATTTTAACATGAAGACACCTTTATATTAAACATCTTTCTCCCTCTGTCACTGTAAGTGTGAATAAGGGAAGTGGAGATAATTGTTTACCTTGTCGTTCTTGGTGAGGTCTCTTAGTCGTTTGAAGTATAAGGGCAATCTTTGGTTCTTTTTCATTTTGTGCTCGAGCTGTGTTTAAACAAATCCAGGGTTACAGAAAGAGAACGTTTATGCTTGGATCATCCTTTTTAATTTGAGTAGAAATCAGGCTATAAACCACAGCTCTACTTTACTGTACAATATTCATTCCACACCTGGCGGATACATTTAGAGAAAGCATTGATAAATGGAGCACTCACACATGAGCGTAGTCCGTTAGCCTGCAGATCCAGCATATGTAAGAAAGTGTCCAGCTTGTCCTTGTTCCAGGAGACAGAGTCTGAATCTTCCAATAAACGAGAGACCTCGTCCAGAGTCTGAACGATGAACCAGATCTGTTTCTCTGGCTGAGGAAGAAAGATGGAGATGAAGATGAAGGAAGAGTACACACAGGATAACAGGATCAGAACAACAGTGTGTGTATGTGAACAGCATCATTAATATATTAACCTGAGAATGGCTTTGGTTAAAGAACCAGTGACGCCAGTTATCTGGGATGGAGGAGTTGACGCTGATTTCCTCTCCCTGTAGGAACAAAAACACAGAATATTACAATGTTACATTTTCCACAAACACAATGCACTGATACGGTAGATAGCAAAAGAACAGATAGATAGATAGATAGATAGATGAGTAAGACTCACCATTTCTCTAAGCAGTGCTAAACATTCCCCATGATGCTGCTTGAATTTAGGATTGATCCATCGACAGCTGAAGCCAGAGCTCACACTGCACAGAGTCACAATGACACAAAGGTGCACCAAACGTAGAAACATTGTATTCCCAGTATACACACTCTACTTTCCTGTACAACAGACTGTTACTCCTAATAAGAGTGTGAAGTGCTCTACACTTTACTATCTGCATCTTCTGAAGTGTTAATACTCAGTATTTATAGGCAACAAGTCAAATGTACAATGTAAAGAAAGTCACACGTATCGAAATTTCACTTTCTGGACCATAAACCATGACACCAAATGCCACTGTAACTATGCAATACCACATACCGCTAGTGTGTGTGTGTGTGTGTGTGTGTTTGAGAGAGAGAGAGAGAGAGAGAGAGAGAGAGAGAGAGAGAGAGAGATGAGAGTTGTGTATGTTTAAATTTATCTGCTCAGGTTATCTTATTTATTTATGTAGGTAATTGTCCAAAATATTAATATATTTATTTCTAAACTTGAGGTCATTCAGGTAACTTTCTCAACGTAAGCGCTGATGACGAAGCTATGGGCGTGGCCAGATCCCGGGAACGTCAGGAAAAGCATACTACCTTACTAAACAGTATTTGACAGTAGTATGACACCTAGTTCTACGTACTACTTCACCGTATTATTTAGTACAGTAGCACGCGGTCTTCACGTGATTACCTGTGTGTGAGATTCACACCGGAGCTTGGAGGAAATTCCTACCGAACAATTCTGCTGAAAGAGAAACAGAAAGCACTGGACCTCAGACAGCGAGTGTGAAACACCACCGAATGATGATGTACAACAAAGTTGTTCACAGTTTCTTAAAGAAGGTTCAGGTTCAAACCGGAAACAAGTCGGTAAGGTGAACCTCGCGCATAGATGTATGAAATTAATGGATAATGAACACATTTTTAGAGTCCTGTTTGACATGTGCTAAAAGATATTTTAAAGCTGAATTCTAGCTGTATGCATTTTCTTCGATAATGTACAATCATTTTTTTATTCAGTGCCAGAACAGTCCACTCTGAAACTATTGGAAAGTCAAGGACAATTCATTTATTGTTGCTAGAACCTGGAGACATTTGGACTTGAGATCAAAAGACTGACATGAGAAGGATTTCAGTTTTTATTTCCTGGTATTTACATCTAGATGTGTTAAACAACATCAAACAGAGAATGTACATAAGTACCACATTTATTTATTAAATATTTACAGAAGCTACAACATTACAATACAACAAATTCCATTTATATTTTTCTAACAGACATTTTACAAGACATGCCAAATTTTAAAGAAACCTCTTCCACTTTATTAGTCATATAACATTTGTCACAAATTGTCTATATCTTATTTTTATTTCAGCATCATATGATTGAAACGATTTACAAGAAGCACATTACATTGATGAAGGTTTTCCTTATGTATCTGTTTGTATATCTTTGAATTATCATGTTAACTTCCCATGAGCATATTTCATTTTTCAAATGGTCAATGTTGTGGTTAAACCTATCATTTATACAATTTCCGAAGAGCTGTAAAGTATTCCCAGATATAGCCTCAAAACCACAGCAGTCTTTGGGTGGGACTGGTAATCCAAATTTAACAAGAAATGCACTCTATAACGTAACCTTCTGTCTTCAAAAGCTGTTTAACCAAAATAATGCTATTATCAAACTGTTACAGGGTATTGTTTTGATTTCATATTGAATAATCGTGTTGTTCCTAATTAAAAGAAAATATTCTATATACGAAAAAAAATGAAAAACAATTTGTATGCTAGGTTCCATGCTAGAAGAACGTACTTATGCCAGTTTTACCTGTGGCTGGGGAAAAAATCAATTCCATCTATTAAATTAAACAGATACCTTGGGAATATTTTCTTAGATCATATTTTATTAAGTATTTTAATTTATATGTGCTCTTTAAAGTAATTCAGTATTCAAATCTAGATATTCCTTCAGCCTTAGATAATAAAACCCTCCCACTTATAGATAGGTATCTCAGTAGCAACATATTAAGCATTTTACTTATTCTGTCAATTATAGGATTAAAGTTTAGATTGTTTCATTCTTGTTCATTTGTATTATATTGTATTGTGTGACCCAAATATGTAACTGAGCTTAAAAGGAATATTTATTTTCTCCTTTTGTGATTGCTTAACCCTTTGAAGTATTTTTAGAAACATTTTAAGAAAAATGTTTAAATTATGTATATACATATATAATTTAAACATTTTTCTATAGATTTCCTTTTGCTGTATTAATAGGCAACAGGACAGCTTTGTTAAATCCATGTTTAATCCAGATACTCAAGAGAATTTGTTTTCATTCAGTTGCTTTTATAGTCTTTTTATGGTGTAAAGATATTGTTGTATGATTGGCAAATTGACGTAATGCTTAAGAATTTAAGCTTCCTACTTAACACCAATGTACCTTGAAATTGTCCCATTTTAAGATGTAAAGCCATAATTTGTGTAATAAGTTAAAACTTCATGGGATTTATTGTTCAACTCTGTGTAATTCCACATCTCATCAGAAATCTAGGTGTAGCACCATGTGCTAGTTTAATTGACTAATTACACCCTTTACGAGATGTTTTGATTTCATGAAATATCTGCCAAGTCCAAAATCGATCTATAATTTTAAACATAAATGAATGTCTAATTTTATCAAATGCTTTGTAGAAGTCCACAAGGATGATAAAGCTTTCGTCTAATATGTACTCACTACACTCAATCATATCTAATACTGTTGGCTCAAATTTAGCCTATTACCCAAAAACATTTAAAATTCAACTTAGAAGCCAATACTCACATCTACCTCTGAGCCCAGTTGGAGATAGAAAAAATACACCAGCCGTGAGTGAGAAGAAGCAAGGGTCCAGCTTTATTGTTCCATTCCACCACACGAGATCCACACCGATGAGAATTCTCAGAAGTGATCCTCATACCCTGAGCTTAAGCTCCAGAATTTATACTGTATTTACACACTAAATAACCCATATGTTTCAAGAAGACTATGATCTCGCTACCAATAGGGTTAAAAAAGAGCTCATTTACCTTACTCTTATGTTCCAAAAAAGGCCTATTTCACTTACACATAGAATTGAAACCAGGGGTTTTAATTTACACATAAAATCAGAACCCAGGCATTTCTAATAACCCAGAAAATAAAAACCCTGAGTTTCTAGTTACTTAGAGGATCAGAACCCATAATTCTCAGTTACCTTAGGGCCTCAGAAACCATAATTCTCAGTTACCTTAGGGCCTCAGAAACCATAATTCTCAGTTACCTTAGGGCCTCAGAAACTTCACTTTTCAATTACCTAGAGGATAGAAGATGACGTAGACAAGACTAAACAACCGGGAGGGACCTTGGTCTTATCGTTATCTTGAGTGTGTGTGTGTGTGTGGGGGGGGGGGGGGGGGGGGGGTTAGTATTTTTTAGAATCTGTGTTTTTATCTTTGGGAGTGATAATACATATCTTTAATTCTTCAACAGTAATTTCCTTGGTCACATTGAGACATAAAGTCTTCATATATTTTTGTAATATCTTCAGTTACTTGATTTCTGCTAGACATCAGCCACATATTGAGAAATTGCACTACATTACACAAAGGATTATTAATTATAGTTTTAGATAATGGAGATAATTTTAAATTTATTGCTGTGAAAAGATTTTACTTTTTTATACTTTCAGCAAGAAGTGATTACTTTTAATATTTTATACAGAAAGTGTTCATCTGCTATTTTTTGAAAAAAGTTTGTATTTAGTAATAAATGAAAAACACTCACATTACTGAGTCATTTTTGTATTGAAAGGTCATTTTTATTATCAGGCGTTCAGTAGCAGTGAAACTGTTATAATATCTTAATAGACATCTTCATGAATTTCATATATTCCTTATACAAATCATCTTAGGTGCATAATGCATGAATAAAGACATACATCATCAATTAATCAACAAACAAGCAAACAAACAAATAAATGAATAAATAAACAAAATAAATAAATAAATACGTTAAATATATATGCTAAAGAAATAAATCAAAAAGTACAGCATAATCACAGTTTTATCATTTAACAGACACAGACCTTTCTAAATAAAACAAATCACTAAAACTAAATTAATAGCTAAAGAAAACTTCATGTAACAGTTGAAAATGTGTCATGAAACTGAAATACATTGCTAATTTAGCTTTCTATGATGTTGAATAGAGCAACACTGAATGATTAATACAGACTGAACTGTTCAACTGCATTTTGATCCAAAGCACTGACAAGTGAAGGAAAATACAATTCTAGCAAAATCTGAGCAGTTGTAGGTTTAGAGTCTTTTACAAAAGCCAACAGATTTTCTCTGGCAGTTCCTGGTTTGAACTCACAACCTTCTGGTGACCACTGCACAACTTCAACTGATTACTGAATGTCGTTTGCAGCACGATTCACAGAGAGAGCAGGGAAAAAGTCGAAGAGCACGAAGAGTTGAAGCAGCTCTTTTCTGATCCACTCCCAGGCCTCGTTCTTCTCCTGCTGTATAGATAAATTCCAATATTTTAACATGAAGACACCTTTATATTAAACATCTTTCTCCCTCTGTCACTGTAAGTGTGAATAAGGGAAGTGGAGATAATTGTTTACCTTGTCGTTCTTGGTGAGGTCTCTTAGTCGTTTGAAGTATAAGGGCAATCTTTGGTTCTTTTTCATTTTGTGCTCGAGCTGTGTTTAAACAAATCCAGGGTTATAGAAAGAGAACGTTTATGCTTGGATCATCCTTTTTAATTTGAGTAGAAATCAGGCTATAAACCACAGCTCTACTTTACTGTACAATATTCATTCCACACCTGGTGGATACATTTAGAGAAAGCACTGATAAATGGAGCACTCACACATGAGCGTAGTCCGTTAGCCTGCAGATCCAGCATATGTAAGAAAGTGTCCAGCTTGTCCTTGTTCCAGGAGACAGAGTCTGAATCTTCCAATAAACGAGAGACCTCGTCCAGAGTCTGAACGATGAACCAGATCTGTTTCTCTGGCTGAGGAAGAAAGATGGAGATGAAGATGAAGGAAGAGTACACACAGGATAACAGGATCAGAACAACAGTGTGTGTATGTGAACAGCATCATTAATATATTAACCTGAGAATGGCTTTGGTTAAAGAACCAGTGACGCCAGTTATCTGGGATGGAGGAGTTGACGCTGATTTCCTCTCCCTGTAGGAACAAAAACACAGAATATTACAATGTTACATTTTCCACAAACACAATGCACTGATACGGTAGATAGCAAAAGAATAGATAGATAGATAGATAGATAGATGAGTAAGACTCACCATTTCTCTAAGCAGTGCTAAACATTCCCCATGATGCTGCTTGAATTTAGGATTGATCCATCGACAGCTGAAGCCAGAGCTCACACTGCACAGAGTCACAATGACACAAAGGTGCACCAAACGTAGAAACATTGTATTCCCAGTATACACACTCTACTTTCCTGTACAGCAGACTGTTACTCCTAATAAGAGTGTGAAGTGCTCTACACTTTACTATCTGCATCTTCTGAAGTGTTAATACTCAGTATTTATAGGCAACAAGTCAAATGTACAATGTAAAGAAAGTCACACGAATCGAAATTTCACTTTCTGGACCATAAACCATGACACCAAATGCCACTGTAACTATGCAATACCACATATCGCTAGTGTGTCTGTGTGTGTGTGTGTGTGTGTGTGTTTGAGAGAGAGAGAGAGAGAGAGAGAGAGAGAGAGAGAGAGAGAGAGATGAGAGTTGTGTATGTTTAAATTTATCTGCTCAGGTTATCTTATTTATTTATGTAGGTAATTGTCCAAAATATTAATATATTTATTTCTAAACTTGAGGTCATTCAGGTAACTTTCTCAACGTAAGCGCTGATGACGAAACTATGGGCGTGGCCAGATCCCGGGAACGTCAGGAAAAGCATACTTCCTTACTAAACAGTATTTGACAGTAGTATGACACCTAGTTCTACGTACTACTTCACTATATTATTTAGTACAGTAGCACGCGGCCTTCACGTGATTACCTGTGTGTGAGATTCACACCGGAGCTTGGAGGAAATTCCTACCGAACAATTCTGCTGAAAGAGAAACAGAAAGCACTGGACCTCAGACAGCGAGTGTGAAACACCACCGAATGATGATGTACAACAAAGTTGTTCACAGTTTCTTAAAGAAGGTTCAGGTTCAAACCGGAAACAAGTCGGTAAGGTGAACCTCGCGCATAGATGTATGAAATTAATGGATAATGAACACATTTTTAGAGTCCTTTTGACATGTGCTAAAAGATATTTTAAAGCTGAATTCTAGCTGTATGCATTTTCTTCGATAATATACAATCATTTTTTTAATTCAGTGCCAGAACAGTCCACTCTGAAACTATTGGAAAGTCAAGGACAATTCATTTATTGTTGCTAGAACCTGGAGACATTTGGACTTGAGATCAAAAGATTGACATGAGAAGGATTTCATCTTTTATTTCCTGGTATTTACATCTAGATGTGTTAAACAACATAAAACAGAGAATGTACATAAGTACCACATTTATTTATTAAATATTTACAGAAGCTACAACATTACAATACAACAAATTCCATTTATATTTTTCTAACAGACATTTTACAAGACATGCCAAATTTTAAAGAAACCTCTTCCACTTTATTAGTCATATAACATTTGTCACAAATTGTCTATATCTTATTTTTATTTCAGCATCATATGATTGAAACGAGTTACAAGAAGCACATTACATTGATGAAGGTTTTCCTTATGTATCTGTTTGTATATCTTTGAATTATCATGTTAACTTCCCATGAGCATATTTCATTTTTCAAATGGTCAATGTTGTGGTTAAACCTATCATTTATACAATTTCCGAAGAGCTGTAAAGTATTCCCAGATATAGCCTCAAAACCACAGCAGTCTTTGGGTGGGACTGGTAATCCAAATTTAACAAGAAATGCACTCTATAACGTAACCTTCTGTCTTCAAAAGCTGTTTAACCAAAATAATGCTATTATCAAACTGTTACAGGGTATTGTTTTGATTTCATATTGAATAATCGTGTTGTTCCTAATTAAAAGAAAATATTCTATATACGAAAAAAAATGAAAAACAATTTGTATGCTAGGTTCCATGCTAGAAGAACGTACTTATGCCAGTTTTACCTTTGGCTGGGGAAAAAATCAATTCCATCTATTAAATTAAACAGATACCTTGGGAATATTTTCTTAGATCATATTTTATTAAGTATTTTAATTTATATGTGCTCTTTAAAGTAATTCAGTATTCAAATCTAGATATTCCTTCAGCCTTAGATAATAAAACCCTCCCACTTATAGATAGGTATCTCAGTAGCAACATATTAAGCATTTTACTTATTCTGTCAATTATAGGATTAAAGTTTAGATTGTTTCATTCTTGTTCATTTGTATTATATTGTATTGTGTGACCCAAATATGTAACTGAGCTTAAAAGGAATATTTATTTTCTCCTTTTGTGATTGCTTAACCCTTTGAAGTATTTTTAGAAACATTTTAAGAAAAATGTTTAAATTATGTATATACATATATAATTTAAACATTTTTCTATAGATTTCCTTTTGCTGTATTAATAGGCAACAGGACAGCTTTGTTAAATCCATGTTTAATCCAGATACTCAAGAGAATTTGTTTTCATTCAGTTGCTTTTATAGTCTTTTTATGGTGTAAAGATATTGTTGTATGATTGGCAAATTGACGTAATGCTTAAGAATTTAAGCTTCCTACTTAACACCAATGTACCTTGAAATTGTCCCATTTTAAGATGTAAAGCCATAATTTGTGTAATAAGTTAAAACTTCATGGGATTTATTGTTCAACTCTGTGTAATTCCACATCTCATCAGAAATCTAGGTGTAGCACCATGTGCTAGTTTAATTGACTAATTACACCCTTTACGAGATGTTTTGATTTCATGAAATATCTGCCAAGTCCAAAATCGATCTATAATTTTAAACATAAATGAATGTCTAATTTTATCAAATGCTTTGTAGAAGTCCACAAGGATGATAAAGCTTTCGTCTAATATGTACTCACTACACTCAATCATATCTAATACTGTTGGCTCAAATTTAGCCTATTACCCAAAAACATTTAAAATTCAACTTAGAAGCCAATACTCACATCTACCTCTGAGCCCAGTTGGAGATAGAAAAAATACACCAGCCGTGAGTGAGAAGAAGCAAGGGTCCAGCTTTATTGTTCCATTCCACCACACGAGATCCACACCGATGAGAATTCTCAGAAGTGATCCTCATACCCTGAGCTTAAGCTCCAGAATTTATACTGTATTTGCACACTAAATAACCCATATGTTTCAAGAAGACTATGATCTCGCTACCAATAGGGTTAAAAAAGAGCTCATTTACCTTACTCTTATGTTCCAAAAAAGGCCTATTTCACTTACACATAGAATTGAAACCAGGGGTTTTAATTTACACATAAAATCAGAACCCAGGCATTTCTAATAACCCAGAAAATAAAAAACCCTGAGTTTCTAGTTACTTAGAGGATCAGAACCCATAATTCTCAGTTACCTTAGGGCCTCAGAAACCATAATTCTCAGTTACCTTAGGGCCTCAGAAACTTCACTTTTCAATTACCTAGAGGATAGAAGATGACGTAGACAAGACTAAACAACCGGGAGGGACCTTGGTCTTATCGTTATCTTGAGTGTGTGTGTGTGTGTGTGTGTGGGGGGGGGGGGGGTTGAGTATTTTTTAGAATCTGTGTTTTTATCTTTGGGAGTGATAATACATATCTTTAATTCTTCAACAGTAATTTCCTTGGTCACATTGAGACATAAAGTCTTCATATATTTTTGTAATATCTTCAGTTACTTGATTTCTGCTAGACATCAGCCACATATTGAGAAATTGCACTACATTACACAAAGGATTATTAATTATAGTTTTAGATAATGGAGATAATTTTAAATTTATTGCTGTGAAAAGATTTTACTTTTTTATACTTTCAGCAAGAAGTGATTACTTTTAATATTT
This sequence comes from Ictalurus punctatus, assembly GCF_001660625.3. Lineage (NCBI taxonomy): Eukaryota > Metazoa > Chordata > Actinopteri > Siluriformes > Ictaluridae > Ictalurus > Ictalurus punctatus. The sequence continues at coordinate 4,416,064 of NC_030428.2, forward strand.
TATACAGAAAGTGTTCATCTGCTATTTTTTGAAAAAAGTTTGTATTTAGTAATAAATGAAAAACACTCACATTACTGAGTCATTTTTGTATTGAAAGGTCATTTTTATTATCAGGCGTTCAGTAGCAGTGAAACTGTTATAATATCTTAATAGACATCTTCATGAATTTCATATATTCCTTATACAAATCATCTTAGGTGCATAATGCATGAATAAAGACATACATCATCAATTAATCAACAAACAAGCAAACAAACAAATAAATGAATAAATAAACAAAATAAATAAATAAATACGTTAAATATATATGCTAAAGAAATAAATCAAAAAGTACAGCATAATCACAGTTTTATCATTTAACAGACACAGACCTTTCTAAATAAAACAAATCACTAAAACTAAATTAATAGCTAAAGAAAACTTCATGTAACAGTTGAAAATGTGTCATGAAACTGAAATACATTGCTAATTTAGCTTTCTATGATGTTGAATAGAGCAACACTGAATGATTAATACAGACTGAACTGTTCAACTGCATTTTGATCCAAAGCACTGACAAGTGAAGGAAAATACAATTCTAGCAAAATCTGAGCAGTTGTAGGTTTAGAGTCTTTTACAAAAGCCAACAGATTTTCTCTGGCAGTTCCTGGTTTGAACTCACAACCTTCTGGTGACCACTGCACAACTTCAACTGATTACTGAATGTCGTTTGCAGCACGATTCAAAGAGAGAGCAGGGAAAAAGTCGAAGAGCACGAAGAGTTGAAGCAGCTCTTTTCTGATCCACTCCCAGGCCTCGTTCTTCTCCTGCTGTATAGATAAATTCCAATATTTTAACATGAAGACACCTTTATATTAAACATCTTTCTCCCTCTGTCACTGTAAGTGTGAATAAGGGAAGTGGAGATAATTGTTTACCTTGTCGTTCTTGGTGAGGTCTCTTAGTCGTTTGAAGTATAAGGGCAATCTTTGGTTCTTTTTCATTTTGTGCTCGAGCTGTGTTTAAACAAATCCAGGGTTATAGAAAGAGAACGTTTATGCTTGGATCATCCTTTTTAATTTGAGTAGAAATCAGGCTATAAACCACAGCTCTACTTTACTGTACAATATTCATTCCACACCTGGTGGATACATTTAGAGAAAGCACTGATAAATGGAGCACTCACACATGAGCGTAGTCCGTTAGCCTGCAGATCCAGCATATGTAAGAAAGTGTCCAGCTTGTCCTTGTTCCAGGAGACAGAGTCTGAATCTTCCAATAAACGAGAGACCTCGTCCAGAGTCTGAACGATGAACCAGATCTGTTTCTCTGGCTGAGGAAGAAAGATGGAGATGAAGATGAAGGAAGAGTACACACAGGATAACAGGATCAGAACAACAGTGTGTGTATGTGAACAGCATCATTAATATATTAACCTGAGAATGGCTTTGGTTAAAGAACCAGTGACGCCAGTTATCTGGGATGGAGGAGTTGACGCTGATTTCCTCTCCCTGTAGGAACAAAAACACAGAATATTACAATGTTACATTTTCCACAAACACAATGCACTGATACGGTAGATAGCAAAAGAATAGATAGATAGATAGATAGATAGATGAGTAAGACTCACCATTTCTCTAAGCAGTGCTAAACATTCCCCATGATGCTGCTTGAATTTAGGATTGATCCATCGACAGCTGAAGCCAGAGCTCACACTGCACAGAGTCACAATGACACAAAGGTGCACCAAACGTAGAAACATTGTATTCCCAGTATACACACTCTACTTTCCTGTACAGCAGACTGTTACTCCTAATAAGAGTGTGAAGTGCTCTACACTTTACTATCTGCATCTTCTGAAGTGTTAATACTCAGTATTTATAGGCAACAAGTCAAATGTACAATGTAAAGAAAGTCACACGAATCGAAATTTCACTTTCTGGACCATAAACCATGACACCAAATGCCACTGTAACTATGCAATACCACATATCGCTAGTGTGTGTGTGTGTGTGTGTGTGTGTGTGTGTGTTTGAGAGAGAGAGAGAGAGAGAGAGAGAGAGAGAGAGAGAGAGAGATGAGAGTTGTGTATGTTTAAATTTATCTGCTCAGGTTATCTTATTTATTTATGTAGGTAATTGTCCAAAATATTAATATATTTATTTCTAAACTTGAGGTCATTCAGGTAACTTTCTCAACGTAAGCGCTGATGACGAAGCTATGGGCGTGGCCAGATCCCGGGAACGTCAGGAAAAGCATACTTCCTTACTAAACAGTATTTGACAGTAGTATGACACCTAGTTCTACGTACTACTTCACTATATTATTTAGTACAGTAGCACGCGGCCTTCACGTGATTACCTGTGTGTGAGATTCACACCGGAGCTTGGAGGAAATTCCTACCGAACAATTCTGCTGAAAGAGAAACAGAAAGCACTGGACCTCAGACAGCGAGTGTGAAACACCACCGAATGATGATGTACAACAAAGTTGTTCACAGTTTCTTAAAGAAGGTTCAGGTTCAAACCGGAAACAAGTCGGTAAGGTGAACCTCGCGCATAGATGTATGAAATTAATGGATAATGAACACATTTTTAGAGTCCTTTTGACATGTGCTAAAAGATATTTTAAAGCTGAATTCTAGCTGTATGCATTTTCTTCGATAATGTACAATCATTTTTTTTATTCAGTGCCAGAACAGTCCACTCTGAAACTATTGGAAAGTCAAGGACAATTCATTTATTGTTGCTAGAACCTGGAGACATTTGGACTTGAGATCAAAAGACTGACATGAGAAGGATTTCAGTTTTTATTTCCTGGTATTTACATCTAGATGTGTTAAACAACATAAAACAGAGAATGTACATAAGTACCACATTTATTTATTAAATATTTACAGAAGCTACAACAATACAATACAACAAATTCCATTTATATTTTTCTAACAGACATTTTACAAGACATGTCAAATTTTAAAGAAACCTCTTCCACTTTATTAGTCATATAATATTTGTCACAAATTGTCCATATCTTATTCTTATTTCAGCATCATATGATTGAAACGATTTACAAGAAGCACATTACATTGATGAAGGTTTTCCTCATGTATCTGTTTGTATATCTTTGAATTATCATGTTAACTTCCCATGAGCATATTTCATTTTTCAAATGGTCAATGTTGTGGTTAAACCTATCATTTATACAATTTCCGAAGAGCTGTAAAGTATTCCCAGGTATAGCCTCAAAACCACAGCAGTCTTTGGGTGGGACTGGTAATCCAAATTTAACAAGAAATGCACTCTATAACGTAACCTTCTGTCTTCAAAAGCTGTTTAACCAAAATAATGCTATTATCAAACTTTCAAAGGGAATTGTTTTGATTTCATATTGAATAATCGTGTTGTTCCTAATTAAAAGAAAATATTCTATATACGAAAAAAACGAAAAACAATTTGTACGCTTGGTTCCATGCTAGAAGAACGTACTTATGCCAGTTTTACCTGTGGTTGGGGAAAAAATCAATTCCACCTATTAAATTAAACAGATGCCTTGGGAATATTTTCTTTGATCATATTAATTAAGTATTTTATTTTAAATGTGCTCTTTAAAGTAATTCAGTATTCAAATCTAGATATTCCTTCAGCATTAGATAATGAAACGCTCCCATTTATAGATAGGTGTCTCAGTAGCAACATATTAAGCATTTTATTTATTCTGTCAATTATAGGATTAAAGTTTAGATTGTTTCATTTGTATTATATTGTATTGTGTGACCCAAATATGTAACTGTGAGCTTAATAGGAATATTTATTTTCTCCTTTTGTGATTGCTTAACCCTTTGAAGTGTTTTTTAGAAACATTTTAAGCAAAATGTTTAAATTATGTATATACATATATAATTTAAAAAAATTTCTAAAGATTTTATTTTGTTGTATTAATAGGCAACAGGACAGATTTGTTAAATCCATGTTTAATCCAGATACTCAAGAGAATTTGTTTTGTGAATGAATGAATGTATTGGTGAATATGTTAAGTATGCTAAGCGCTCGTGTTTTTGTGTCCTGTTCATGTTCCTTGCCTCGAATCTAGTTTCATGTTTAAACCTTGATATCTCTTCCAGTCTAGACCGCGTTTCATGTTTATTGACTTCAGTTTGAGAATAAAGACTTTGATCTACGCTTGCTTCCGTTTATAGTCTCATTTCGTAACACATAATACATTTCTTTAATTCTTCAGCAGTATTTTTTTTTGGTCACATTCAGACATACAGTCTTCATATATTTTTCTAATATCTTCAGATACTAGATTTGTGGTAGACATCAGCCACATATTGAGAAATTTCATTACATTACACAAAGGATTATTAATTATGTCACAATTTCCCCTTTAAGCAGCGTGCTGTGGCGCATGTGAGCGTGCGTGCACGAGCAGGTGTGCGAGCACCTGCTTTTCCCAATCGTGGCATTTCGACACGTGCATTTGTTATGCTTCTATGACTCCTCCCTGTTCTGTCATTGACTATTGTTTCACGTGGGTCTGAATTACCTCCCAGCACACAGCACGGAATATTAGAGTAGTTTAGATAGATTAGAACCTTAGTATTGATTCCTTACTATAGTTAGCCATAGTCTTAGTCATTGTCACAGTCATAGTTCTTGTCCATGTCATGTTTCATGTTAAGATTCTTCTGTTTAGTTCACGCTGGTTTCTCCGCTCCGTCCTTATCTCCGTTGCGTCACGATACGTGACAAATGGTAGTTTTAGATAATGGAGATAATTTTAAATTTTTTGTTGTAAAAAGATTTTACTTTTTTTATACTTTCAGCAAGAATCACTTCTTTTAATATTTTAAATAATTCATTTCTTTTAATATGCAGAAAGTGTTCATCTATGCTATTTTTTTTTTACAAAAACGTTCTGTATTTAGTCATGAATGAAAAACACTCACATTACTGAGTCATTTTTGTATTTAAAGGTCATTTTTATTATCAGGCGTTCAGTAGCAGTGAAACTGTTATAATATCTTAATAGACATCTTCATGAATTTCATATATTTCTTATACAAATTATGTTCAATATGTTCACAGTCCAGGGGCATAATGCATGAATGAAGACATACATCAACAATCAATCAACAAACAAACAAATAAATGAATAAATAAAGAAAATAAATAAATACTTTAAATAAATATGCTAAAGATATAAATCAAAAAGTACAGCATAATCACCGTTTTATCATTTAACAGACACAGACCTTTCTAAATAAAAAAATCACTAAAATGAAATAAATAAATGTAACAGTTGAAAATGTGTCATGTAACTGAAATACATTGCTAATTTAGCTTTCTATGATGTTGAATAGAGCAACACTGAAAGATTAATACAAACTGAACTGTTTAACTGCATTTTGATCCAAAGCACTGACAAGTGAAGGAAAATCTAATTCTAGCAAAATCTGAGCAGTTGTAGGTTTAGAGTCTTTTACTAAAACCAACAGCTTTTCTCTGGCAGTTCTGAGGTTTGAACTCACAACCTTCTGGTGACCACTGCACAACTTCAACTGATTACTGAATGTCGTTTGCAGCACGATTCACAGAGAGAGCAGGGAAAAAGTCGAACAGCACGAAGAGTTGAAGCAGCTCTTTTCTGATCCACTCCCAGGCCTCGTTCTTCTCCTGCTGTAAAGATAAATTCCGATATTTTAACATGAAGACACCTTTATATTAAACATCTTTCTCCCTCTGTCACTGTAAGTGTGAATAAAGGAAGTGGAGATAATTGTTTACCTTGTCGTTCTTGGTGAGGTCTCTTAGTCGTTTGAAGTATAACGGCAATCTTTTGTTCTTTTTCATTTTGTGCTCGAGCTGTGTTTAAACAAATCCAGGGTTACAGAAAGAGAACGTTTATGCTTGGATCATTCTTTTTAATTTGAGAAAAAATCAGGCTATAAACCACAGCTCTACTTTACTGTACAATATTCATTCCACACCTGGCGGATACATTTAGAGAAAGCATTGATAAATGGAGCACTCACACATGAGCGTAGTCCGTTAGCCTGCAGATCCAGCATATGTAAGAAAGTGTCCAGCTTGTCCTTGTTCCAGGAGACAGAGTCTGAATCTTCCAATAAACGAGAGACCTCGTCCAGAGTCTGAACGATGAACCAGATCTGTTTCTCTGGCTGTGGAAGAAGGATGGAGATGAAGATGAAGGAAGAGTACACACAGGATAACAGGATCAGAACAACAGTGTGTGTATGTGAACAGCATCATTAATATATTAACCTGAGAATGGCTTTGGTTAAAGAACCAGTGACGCCAGTTATCTGGGATGGAGGAGTTGACGCTGATTTCCTCTCCCTGTAGGAACAAAAACACAGAATATTACAATGTTACATTTTCCACAAACACAATGCACTGATACGGTAGATAGCAAAAGAATAGATAGATAGATAGATAGATAGATAGATAGATAGACAGACAGACAGATAGATAGATAGATAGATAGATGAGTGAGACTCACCATTTCTCTAAGCAGTGCTAAACATTCCCCATGATGCTGCTTGAATTTAGGATTGATCCATCGACAGCTGAAGCCAGAGCTCACACTGCACAGAGTCACAATGACACAAAGGTGCACCAAACGTAGAAACATTGTATTCCCAGTATACACACTCTACTTTCCTGTACAGCAGACTGTTACTCCTAATAAGAGTGTGAAGTGCTCTACACTTTACTATCTGCATCTTCTGAAGTGTTAATACTCAGTATTTATAGGCAACAAGTCAAATGTACAATGTAAAGAAAGTCACACGTATCGAAATTTCACTTTCTGGACCATAAACCATGACACCAAATGCCACTGTAACTATGCAATACCACATATCGCTAGGGTGTGTGTGTGTGTGTGTGTGTGTGTGAGAGAGAGAGAGAGAGAGAGAGAGAGAGAGAGATGAGAGTTGTGTATGTTTAAATTTATCAGCTCAGGTTATCTTATTTATTTATGTAGGTAACTGTCCAAAATATTAATATATTTATTTCTAAACTTGAGGTCATTCAGGTAACTTTCTCAACGTAAGCGCTGATGACCAAGCTATGGGCGTGGCCAGATCCCGGGAACGTCAGGAAAAGCATACTACCTTACTAAACAGTATTTGACAGTAGTATGACACCTAGTTCTACGTACTACTTCACCGTATTATTTAGTACAGTAGCACGCGGTCTTCACGTGATTACCTGTGTGTGAGATTCACACCGGAGCTTGGAGGAAATTCCTACCGAACAATTCTGCTGAAAGAGAAACAGAAAGCACTGGACCTCAGACAGCGAGTGTGAAACACCACCGAATGATGATGTACAACAAAGTTGTTCACAGTTTGTTAAAGAAGGTTCAGGTTCAAACCGGAAACAAGTCGGTAAGGTGAAGCTCGCGCATAGATGTATGAAATTATTGGATAATGAACACATTTTTAGAGTCCTGTTTGACATGTGCTAAAAGATATTTTAAAGCTGAATTCTAGCTGTATGCATTTTCTTCGATAATGTACAATCATTTTTTAATTCAGTGCCAGAACAGTCCACTCTGAAACTATTGGAAAGTCAAGGGCAATTCATTTATTGTTGCTAGAACCTGGAGACATTTGGACTTGAGATCAAAAGATTGACATGAGAAGGATTTCATCTTTTATTTCCTGGTATTTACATCTAGATGTGTTAAACAACATAAAACAGAGAATGTACATAAGTACCTCATTTATTTATTAAATATTTACAGAAGCTACAAGAATACAATACAACAAATTCCATTTATATTTTTCTAACAGACATTTTACAAGACATGCCAAATTTTAAAGAAACCTCTTCCACTTTATTAGTCATATAACATTTGTCACAAATTATCTATATCTTATTCTTATTTCATCATCATATGATTGAAACGATTTACAAGAAGCACATTACATTGATGAAGGTTTTCCTTATGTATCTGTTTGTATATCTTTGAATTATCATGTTAACTTCCCATGAGCATATTTCATTTTTCAAATGGTCAATGTTGTGGTTAAACCTATCATTTATACAATTTCCGAAGAGCTGTAAAGTATTCCCAGGTATAGCCTCAAAACCACAGCAGTCTTTGGGTGGGACTGGTAACCCAAATTTAACAAGAAATGCACTCTATAAAGTAACCTTCTGTCTTCAAAAGCTGTTTAACCAAAATAATGCTATTATCAAACTTTTAAAGGGTATTGTTTTGATTTCATATTGAATAATCGTGTTGTTCTTAATTAAAAGAAAATATTCTATATGCGAAAAAAATGAAAAACAATTTGTACGCTTGGTTCCATGCTAGAAGAACGTACTTATGCCAGTTTTACCTGTGTTTGGGGAAAAAATCAATTCCACCTATTAAATTAAACGGATACCTTGGGAATATTTTCTTTGATCATATTAATTAAGTATTTTATTTTAAATGTGCTCTTTAAAGTAATTCAGTATTCAAATCTAGATATTCCTTCAGCCTTAGATAATAAAACCCTCCCATTCATAGATAGGTGTCTCAGTAGCAACATATTAAGCATTTTACTTATTCTGTCAATTATAGGATTAAAGTTTAGATTGTTTCATTCTTGTTCATTTGTATTATATTGTATTGTGTGACCCAAATATGTAACTGTGAGCTTAATAGGATTATTTATTTTCTCCTTTTGTGATTGCTTAACCCTTTGAAGTCTTTTTTTTAGAAACATTTCAAGCAAAATGTTTAAATTATGTATATACGTATATAATTTAAACATTTTTATATTGATTTTATTTTGCTGTATTAATAGGCAACAGGACAGATTTGTTAAATCCATGTTTAATCCAGATACTCAAGAGAATTTGTTTTCATTCAGTTGCTTTTATAGTCTTTTTATGGTGTAAAGATATTGTTGTATGATTGGCAAATTGACGTAATGCTTAAGAAATTAAGCTTCTTACCCAACACCAATGTACCTTGAAATTGTCCCATTTTAAGATGTAAAGCCATAATTTGTATAATAAGTTAAAACTTCATGGGACTTATTGTACATCTCTGTGTAATTCCACATCTCATCAGAAATCTAGGTGTAGCACCATGTGCTAGTTTAATTGACTAATTACACCCTTTACGAGATGTTTTGATTTCATCAGATATCTGAGAAGTCCAAAATCGATCTATAATTTTAAACATAAATGAATGTCTAATTTTATCAAATGCTTTGTAGAAGTCCACAAGGATGATAAAGCTTTCGTCTAATATGTACTCACTACACTCAATCATATCTAATACTAATTTAATGTTATTGCTTATGTGTCTTATTGCTTATTGTTCTTTATCAATCACATCATCAAATCTCTTTTTAACATCTTGTCAAAAACAGATGCAAATATTTTAGTGACATTATTGGAAAGTCTAATTGGTGTCCAATTTTCTATGTATAATTTCACTTTATTTGGTTTAGCAATTATGGTAATGAGTATGGTAATAAATGATCAATAAATACTTTTTAGAATCTGTGTTTTTATCTTTGGGAGTCATAATACATATCTTTAATTCTTCAACAGTAATTTCTTTGGTCACATTGAGACATAAAGTCTTCATATATTTTTGTAATATCTTCAGTTAAATTTATTGCTGTGAAAAGATTTAACTTTTTTATACTTTCAGCAAGAAGTGATTACTTTTAATATTTTATACAGAAAGTGTTCATCTGCTATTTTTTGAAAAAAGTTTGTATTTAGTAATAAATGAAAAACACTCACATTACTGAGTCATTTTTGTATTGAAAGGTCATTTTTATTATCAGGTGTTCAGTAGCAGTGAAACTGTTATAATATCTTAATAGACATCTTCATGAATTTCATATATTCCTTATACAAATCATCTTAGGTGCATAATGCATGAATAAAGACATACATCATCAATTAATCAAAAAACAAGCAAACAAACAAATAAATGAATAAATAAACAAAATAAATAAATAAATACGTTAAATATATATGCTAAAGAAGTAAATCAAAAAGTACAGCATAATCACAGTTTTATCATTTAACAGACACATACCTTTCTAAATAAAACAAATCACTAAAACTAAATTAATAGCTAAAGAAAACTTCATGTAACAGTTGAAAATGTGTCATGAAACTGAAATACATCGCTAATTTAGCTTTCTATGATGTTGAATAGAGCAACACTGAAAGATTAATACAAACTGAACTGTTCAACTGCATTTTGATCCAAAGCACTGACAAGTGAAGGAAAATCTAATTCTAGCAAAATCTTAGCAGTTGTAGGTTTAGAGCCTTTTACAAAAGCCAACAAATTTTCTCCTGCAGTTCTGGGTTTGAACTCACAACCTTCTGGTGACCACTGCACAACTTCAACTGATTACTGAATGTCGTTTGCAGCACGATTCACAGAGAGAGCAGGGAAAAAGTCGAACAGCACGAAGAGTTGAAGCAGCTCTTTTCTGATCCACTCCCAGGCCTCGTTCTTCTCCTGCTGTATAGATAAATTCCAATATTTTAACATGAAGACACCTTTATATTAAACATCTTTCTCCCTCTGTCACTGTAAGTGTGAATAAGGGAAGTGGAGATAATTGTTTACCTTGTCGTTCTTGGTGAGGTCTCTTAGTCGTTTGAAGTATAAGGGCAATCTTTTGTTCTTTTTCATTTTGTGCTCGAGCTGTGTTTAAACAAATCCAGGGTTATAGAAAGAGAACGTTTATGCTTGGATCATTCTTTTTAATTTGAGTAAAAATCAGGCTATAAACCACAGCTCTACTTTACTGTACAATATTCATTCCACACCTGGTGGATACATTTAGAGAAAGCATTGATAAATGGAGCACTCACACATGAGCGTAGTCCGTTAGCCTGCAGATCCAGCATATGTAAGAAAGTGTCCAGCTTGTCCTTGTTCCAGGAGACAGAGTCTGAATCTTCCAATAAACGAGAGACCTCGTCCAGAGTCTGAACGATGAACCAGATCTGTTTCTCTGGCTGAGGAAGAAAGATGGAGATGAAGATGAAGGAAGAGTACACTCAGGATAACAGGATCAGAACAACAGTGTGTGTATGTGAACAGCATCATTAATATATTAACCTGAGAATGGCTTTGGTTAAAGAACCAGTGACGCCAGTTATCTGGGATGGAGGAGTTGACGCTGATTTCCTCTCCCTGTAGGAAGAAAAACGCAGAATGTTACAATGTTACATTTTCCACAAACACAATGCACTGATACAGTAGATAGCAAAAGAATAGATAGATAGATAGATAGATAGATAGATAGATAGATAGATGAGTAAGACTCACCATTTCTCTAAGCAGTGCTAAACATTCCCCATGATGCTGCTTGAATTTAGGATTGATCCATCGACAGCTGAAGCCAGAGCTCACACTGCACAGAGTCACAATGACACAAAGGTGCACCAAACGTAGAAACATTGTATTCCCAGTATACACACTCTGCTTTCCTGTACAGCAGACTGTTACTCCTAATAAGAGTGTGAAGTGCTCTACACTTTACTATCTGCATCTTCTGAAGTGTTAATACTCAGTATTTATAGGCAACAAGTCAAATGTACAATGTAAAGAAAGTCACACGTATCGAAATTTCACTTTCTGGACCATAAACCATGACACCAAATGCCACTGTAACTATGCAATACCACATACCGCTAGGGGGTGTGTGTGTGCGCGCGAGCGCGCGCGCGTGTGTGTGTGTGTTTATAGTTGTATATGGTTATATGCCTAAATATATCATTTAAATTTATCCTATTTATTTGTTCATGTACTTAACTGTCAAAAATATTAAAGAAATATTTGTTTCTAAACGTGAGGTCATTCATGTCATTTCTCACTGTAGTCGCTGTTGATGAAACTGTGGGCGTGGCCAGATCCCGGGAACGTCAGTATGCGGTCTTCACGTGTTTACCTGTGTGTGAGATTCACACCGGAGCTTGGAGGAAATTCCTACCGAACAATTCTGCTGAAAGAGAAACAGAAAGCACTGGACCTCAGACAGCGAGTGTGAAACACCACCGAATGATGATGTACAACAAAGTTGTTCACAGTTTGTTAAAGAAGGGTCAGGTTCAAACCGGAAACAAGTCGGTAGGGTGAAACTCTCTTTAGTTAATAAAAAATAATAGAAGTTAGTCACACTCAGTGTTTGTTGTTGAGTCTGGGCAATTAAGTTAGTAACAATTACATTAATATTTCCTGAATAATATATTCCAGCATCAGGTGGGAAAACGAACACGTTTATGGTTTCATTAATTTCCCGTGTGTGTGTGTGTGTGTGTGTGTGTGTGTGTGTGTGTGTGTGTGTGTGTGTGTGTGTGTGTGATTAGATAGGATTAGAGTGTGACATTATAATTTTTTTTCGCCATAATTATTTTACTATTATCCCATATTTGTTACAAATGATAAAAACAAGCACAAAAAAATATGAAGGACAAAATGTTTATTTATAACATTGCACAAGCAACAAAAATTTAAACACCTAATATTTTTGGCATAAATCTAGAAAAAAAAGTGTTAAAGTAAATATAAAAATATTTGTAAATAATTGCACAAACAGTCAAACAACCATCAACTGAAGCATTTGTTCAATTGCTTTTTGTAATGCAGTAGCCAATGCGATATATTTGCAATTCTCTTATAGTTCACCCAAAAATGAAAGTTCTGTCATCACTGACTTACCCTCAGGTTGTTGTTGCTGACAGGTTGCAGGTTGTTGTTGTTTTCGGGTTTCCTTTGGTAAAAGGAAATACTTAAAATCCGAACAAACCTGTTTTTTTCTTTCTGTGTATGCTGGACGATCATCACTGGTCTGCAAGTCAGACATCATACTTGCCTGTGGAAATTTGACCCGAGCTTCCTGATATGTGTCTATAACAGGGGCTCCCAAACTTTTCCAGGGCAAGGCCCCCCAAATGGCATTAACATTTGACCGAGGCCCCCTTTTTGCAAGATGTCTTTAAAACACATTAAAAATACAGACTTCTGTAATTATTAATAATTACATCTTAACATTACATTAGGAATGATATATAAATATACAAATATACAAATTTATATATATATATATATATATATATATATATATATATATATATATATATATATATATATAATCATGTATTAATTTATTTTTTCACACCAAATTGTTGAGGCCCCCGGGCGCCCCCTGGTGGTCCCCATTTTGAAAACCACTGGTCTATAAAACACGTTGTTGTTAACCTCCCCAAAAGTAACAGTCATGAAAGATTTATAATTTACAAAAGATGTTACCTTTAGTGTTAATAATCTGCACTCTGAAGCTCGTCCAAATATAATGAGGAGATTACAGCCTTCTGAATCTTATCCATGGATTTGTAAGATGGCCAAGCACAGGCGACATTCTGTACCCAGATGGCACTTCCACTTCAGAGGAGTCCATGAACTCCACGATATGGAACTTTTTTTTTTACTTCTTCAAAAAGAAATAAAGATGAATGAATTGTTGCATTGCAAGACAAAAATAATTTTATTTTTATATATAAAATAAGGGGGGGGGTTGGATAAGGTGACTATTGTTTTGCGCAAAAATGTTAATGTTCCTGGAATTTGATGAAGTGATTTCTGGATCAATATGATAATACAATGACACAATAATTGGGCACTTAGCTATTTGAATAAGAGGTCAAGTATACTTGTATGCAAATATATGCCGGGTGCAAAAGAAATACAATGGACTAAAAATCAATGGATTATCCTTGAGCAGAGATGTGAAACATTTGCAGGGAAGAGTCAAAGAAAAATCAATGCTATTTAGTATAGAATAACTAAAATAATTAAATGGATGACTTACAATATATGTTTGCATTTCAGTGTCATTAAAAATAGCCACAACATAATCTTATTAAATGAGTCATGGTATTCTCATCAGTTTTCAACTAGAATATGGCCCGACTTGAGGCTTTAGATCCACTGTGTTGCTACTCCTTCATTAAAGTGTTCTACAGGCATCGCGATTTGGAGGCGGACACAGATGCAAGTGCACATTAGGTTTAATAAAAATACAAACAAAAATAGTATCTATAGAACTTGTGGCAAAACACTAAAGCTAAGAATAAACATAAACCAAAGACCAGAAACAACAGCAAAGAAAGACAAACTTAAGAGAAGGAGTGCAGTACAAGCTGTGGCTACACACATAGGTGCTCATGGTGCAGATGGTCATGTGACCATGATGCAGCGAGGTGCAGTGGCTGATGGGAACTGTAGTGTGTAGGAACTGTAGTTCCTTCCCTGATATTACATGACAACAGATATATTCAGCAATATATTTTCAAAGAACTTATTGATCCTGGTTAATATTACTTAATAAAAATCATAATGCTCTACCTAATGTTAACAGAATCACCGTTTGAAAATATTTTTCATTGTTATTTCATGTGAACAAAAAACCTTATTGCAAAGTGTTACCAACAATTTTTACTTTAAAAGCTGAATATTACCATCAGTTAATACATTATGAACATTAAGTAACATGAAAAACAGTCTATTTATATATTAATCTATTAATCTAAAATATATTAAAAGCTGTGTGATAAACAGGATTGTGTGCTGTAAGCTGACAAACAAAAATAAATAAATGAAAACCTCATTGTACACTCAAAGATTCCTAAATAGTTTCAATTATCAACCATTAAAAATGCCAATTGGTCTTTTTATGAGTTCCATTTGATTCATTTCAGTTTTTAAAAAGACAAAATCAGTTAACCTAAAAACGGTTACCTAACTAAACTTTACAAGAATAATGTTTTAGAACGGTAAACTTTAATAGAGTCACACAGTCGACAGTATATCAGTAGCAGAAACCTTACCTTACGTCAAACTGTTGAACCCGAACCTCAATCCTAGCATGCACACCATTATTTCCATTCAGTAAGACCATCATCCAATCAGTAGCCAATGGCTACGGAAATACATCATGCAATATTTGAAATTTGTCGTCTATGCACCATTTAAAGCTCAGCTAAATCTAAACTTAAAATTTACATAAGTCTTTCTGCTAAATATGTGTAATAACAAAAGTTACCAATGTTTGAATATACAGATATGGCATTCTTCTGCCTATCTTAAAAGCCACCATAGACCTTAATCCAATAGAAATGTTGTGGAAGGACCTGAAGCAAGCAGTTCATTGAGGAAACCCACTGACATCTCAGAGTATAAGCTGTTCTGTACTGAGGAATGGGCTAAAATTCCTCCAAGCTGATGTACAAGTCTCACCAGATTCTGAAAGCATATGAAAGTTCTGAAAGTTCATATACTTTTGCCACTCACAGATATGTAATATTGGGTCATTTTCCTCTATAAATAAATGTATATATGAGTCATTCTATAATTAGGGGTACATTTGGGATTTGACAGAGTGACAAAAAAAAAGTTGCCCCCCCCAAATCCAAACATGACCTTACATAGAACCCTTAAAATTAAGTATTTATTTTATTTGCCGAAACTCAGGGTTACCTGGTTTTGGATATTTTTTTTTCCATTCTTACATTTTTCCTTCTTCCTTCTTCACCTTCACTATCTGTACTTTGCTGATGCATTTTCTTCCTTTTTCCTTTCCTATTTACTACATTCCACTACATTTCAATCCTACCTCCCTCACTGGCTTCTTCCATCCAATCCACTTCCTGATCCATCGTCACGTCCTACCATCTCCACACCAGTCACGGTTCAGTGTTGCCAACCACACCTCATTGCCAATCCTGTTGTCTCGCGCTCTTTCCCTCAAACTACTCTCCCTCTTTTTCCTCATCACTTCCAGGTTTATATATGATGTCATCGTGCTCTGATAGGGTCTTTGAGTGTTAATGTAATGATGACTGAAAATGATTGATGTGGTACATAACCAGTAGAAACAACCTAGGAGTTTGGATCGTGTAAGAAAAGTGAAAATGGAGAAAACTCACAAAACAAGATATACGACCCTGAGGTTGTAATGACTAGAATTTAAATAGCCACCTGATTTGATAGATTATGTAATCACTTACCAAAAACAACAACTATGATCATTAACACTTTAAGGAAAACATACTTGGAGGTATAATACCTCTCTAGTTTTACAAAAGAAATTCATTGGTGCTCACATTTAATCAAGCAAGTCAAATTTGTTTATGTTGTTTTGGAGGAAAACTACCTTGGGGGAACAAAGAACACCTTTGGTAATCTCTTGAGACTATAAATATTGTACAGTATTCAACTGAGTATTTTTGAAAATTTAAAACTCAACAGTAACATACCTGACACACATAACACAGTTGACCTGACATGAGAATAGAGAGTAGAAAAATGAGCAAGAGACAATAGTTCATAGGATATAATTATGCCAACAATATTTTTTATGTATTTGTTATTGAGCTGGTTATTGTATGAAACAATTTCCATATATTGTGTTCATTAAAATGTCTAACATTAAAACCACTTGACTAATATCGTGTAGGTCCCCCTTGTGCCCCCAAAACAGCTCTGATCCATTGAGGCATGGACTCCACAAGAGCTCTGAAGGTGTGCTATGGTATCTGGCACCAAGACATTAACATCCTTTAAGTCTTGTAAGTTGTAAGGTGAGCCTGCATGGATTGGACTTGTTTGTCCAGCACATCCACAGATGCTTGGATCAGATCTGGGGAATTTGGAGGCCAAGTGAACACCTTGAACTCTTTGTCATGTTCCTCAAACCATTTCTAAACAATTTTTACAATGTGGCAGGACACATTATCCTGCTGAAAGAAACCACTGCCATTAGGAATACCAATGCCACGAAGTATTGTACTTGCGGTGTAGTTGCCAAATAGAATATGAAGAAATCATGTGACAAGAAAGTAATATCCCATTTTATCGCCTTTACACAATTTCAAAATGTTATAAATGACTGCTCAGCTAGTGTTGAGTAATTCCTTTAAGTCTTCTCTTACAAATTGTATATTTTTAAATAGAACATTTGTAAACAACTCTTGATATCGGTAGCAACATGTGCGTAAAATGTCATCTTTGTTACCTATTGTCCAGTGTTTTACCTTTACTGAGTAACACAATCGACCGGTAACTTAACTGACATTTTTTAGCATTTTGGGCCTATATTCAACATGGAGGCCAAGAAACTACTGAGCACATGGTATCTTTAGAAATGCATTTTCATAAACATAATGTACCTTTTAGTCAAATTCTCTTGTAAAAATCTGAAGCAATAATACTTGGGTAACACTGTTGAGTTTGGCATTTGGTTTTACAAATATTTAGGAAAAGAGAGAGGACGTGTGTGTGTGTGTGTGTGTGTGTGTGTGTGTGTGTGTGTGTGTGTGTGTGTGTGTGTGTACATAAAGATAACAGTATTAAAAATCATTTTAACCTCTTGAACTCCTGACAATGAAGATGAAGATGATAATGCTAATAATGATGACGCATGTTCAGGGCACAATAAGCAGAATAGTACAGAAAAAAGGAGGGACGAGGATTACAAATAAAAATAAAAATGTTTGAAATATTAAAACATCCGTGGATCATCAGTTCTTTTAATGATTTAATTAATAAGACATCTATTTTTATTTAATAATTTTTTCCAAAGAAAACCATTCAATCCAGTACGGGCCATTTTGACCCCCTTTATGCATTCGTGAAGGTTTTTTGGTTCATGCATTGTAGGGTTAAATATCAAAAATCTAAAAGGTGCGCGTCATACCTGACACCTAGATGAACACTTTACAGTTGGCCTCATGACTGTACATCATTCCCTTCAAATGCTATTGAGCTTAAAATTATGGTATATTTTGTGTATAAACCCATGCAGTGATAAAATACATGGCAATTTTTATATATGATTTAATAGTATATTTTGTTAAATATCAAAAATCTGAAAGGTTATACCTGACACCTAGATGAACACTTTACAGATGGTTATGTGACTGTAAGTCATTCCCTTCAAATGTTATTGAAATTAGAATCGTGTATAACAATGTCGTATGTAACTTTAGAGACGGTCCCTTAATTTCCACATATCCGCGAATATCGAACCTTCAACATCAAACCAACTTTATTAGAAGTCTCTGATTGCTATAACCTGATGCACAGGCTGTGGTAAATAAAGGCTGTGACGAGATTGCGCAATACGAACGCTCGTCAACAGGAAGCGCGTGATCCGTTCCCATAATGCCTCGGTGTAGTCTCAGCTGAGCGGAGAGATTCCGGCAGATTCCTGTGTCTTCCGCTTAGTGCTCTGCTCCTCGTCTGAGTTCATGATTAACTGATCTGACAGCATTAAACCTGAGGGAAAGGAGATCCGTTCACAGCATGGTAAGTGCTGAATGTAATGGCAGAACGTCTCGGTTTTTTGAGTAGTTTATCAGCGTACATGAAGGTTAGCGGGCTAACATTAGGATACTGCACCTTCCGTGACTACAAACAAACACGCTCACTTCACTGTGTGCATTTTGTAGTGTTTTATTATCATTTATGCATTTTTTAAATCATCTCAATAATGGGTCGAAGCCAGCAGCATGTTGTTTTTAATTTCCTCCAACACACGCGGATACATTGTATAGACTACGGATACTTTACAGTTCTCGACATGGCTTGTGTTGATTGTGGAGTTGTGTTACATTGTTGCAACTGAAATGCAAACCGTTTGTGATCTCACGACTTTATCTTTAATCTTTTGTTTTCTTTGTTTCTAAGCTCTAATGGTCAGTTGTTGATTGGTGAGTCAGAGCACGAGCGAACAGTCCTCAACTATATATTATACTATGTATGTTTTTCATACTCTTACAACTCCTATGAATCAGTCAGAGAAAGCGAAACGCTATCTTTTCTCGACTCACTTCTCGTTAAGGAAGGCTTAAATTGTTTCATTGTTATATCTGCGTCTCATTATGTCTGCCTGATTGCCTCCTAAAAAAATGTTTTTTTTTTCTGCATATGTTTTCTACTGTGTCGTGATTGGTTAACTACATTTTGGAGTGAACTGTTAACCAATCGCAGAGCAGGAGGCGGGATATTCCTAGCCAATCCTAGCCCAAGAAATTCTATACAGGTGGAGGAAAAATACGCGATTGTGAAACGGCGTGTCGTTACCATTGACTGAGACAGAAACTTTCCAGAAAGATCCAACTTTCTGAATTAACTTAAGCCCATCTTTCATCCTGATGCCTTATGATCATTATAATGTCCTGTATGTGATCAATTGAAGTGTATAGGGAGATTTAACTTTGTGCCATGTTTGCTTTTTTTTCTCTCCCCCTCCTCAGTGTGTCCAGTGGAAGTAAGAAGGAACTGAGAGGAGACATGCTCGCAACACAGCTCCCTGACTCTGTCCTAGAGGCCAAAAATGTCATACAGGTTAGTATAGGGAGCTCTTAAATAATAATAATAATAATAATAATAATAATAATAAAAACAACTGTTGAGCAGCTTGTCGATCTTCAGTTATGCCTAAGTATTTCATCTGCACTTCTTTTTATTCCTAAGCATTCATGTTCAGCCCTAGAGGATCACACGGTGCTGGTGTTTTTGATTCTCAGTAAAACCCTTGCTCTACTGACACATTCAGTACGTTTCCATGGACAACAATAATCTAATATTAACCTGATTAAGACGATACTCTGATTAAGAAACTAGCATGTAATCAGCAGTTTTTAATTACCTTAATTGAATAGTCATTCTCGAAGTAAGCACAGATTGAATTAAGACATGTGGAGTATTCCTGTTTTAGTCGCATTATCGACGTGCGTTACAGACATGTACATACCTTAATCACATTATTAATGGAGTTTTCACCGCATTTTGCGACAGGACACGTGCGCGCACACACGGCAGTGCTCAACCGTTTGACGGCAAACGAGAACACGGCTGCGTCCAAAACCACGTACTTACCTGCTACATAGTAGGAGAAATACATGTATCCGTGCTACTATATAGTAGGTAAGTACGCGGTTTGGGACGCAGCCCACAGCTTCAAGCAGTCGTCAATTTGCACGTACAGCATGACAAATAATTAACTGGACTTAAAGCTTTCGTAAAGTTAAAAACGAAACCCCCCAAAACTGTATACCGTACCATAATGAAGACGAACTGTATGTCGATACGTGAAGTTCTTGAGGGAACGTCAGACGGCGTGACGTAATGACGTGTGCCGTTTGTCGATCTCTGTTCTATAACATGTAAAACGGGAAGATGAAAGGAGTATTATAAAAGCGACTCATGTAAACACCTTTATCACAGTATTGTCTTATTCAGAAAAAGGTCAGTGATTAGATTACTGCTATCCATGTAAACGTATTCAGTGGTACAGTGCCTCAGAAGGTCAAAGGTTTGTCTCAGTGTGACAGGAGATAAGAATTCCAGTTTCCTGGCAATGTATGGTTAGCAGTTAGGGTTAGGGCAAGGCTGAATGCCAACAGCTGTTACCTGTTAAGGCTTAAACATTAATGATTAGTTTGATTAGCACCGCAGAGTCGGACCAGAAGAGATATTTTGGTTGTCTTGGAAATTAATGCCAAATCAAGCAAATGCCACAATATTCAGAGGAACTTGCAATTAAAAAAATGACCTCAGATTTGGGCCAAGACACATCATGTGATGTCACCCCAACGTGCATTCAGCCAAAGCCACCTTCGGTTCATGTGTGTCCAACATGGGTACAGCTAGAAGGTCTAACTTGCCAACAAACATCACTGCAAAAGACCATGCAAAACAATTTTATGGCACTGCAATTTCGCATATTCGTGTAGTTTTCTGCAAGAAAAGCAAAAAAACACTCCAAGTTGCATCGCAAATTTTAGAGAGGAAAAATAGCCACAGCAAAATCTCAAAAACCAAAACTGAGATTTGTTCTGAACTTGAAGCAGAGAATAGACTCATACTTTACTGTTCAAGTGTCAGTTAATATTCTGTTTTCATGATCACTTTATAATTGCGTTCAACAGGCCATGTTGTCACTTTACTAATCAGATCAGACAGGGTAAATGGAACAAAAAAAATCTATGATAACTGTTAACTTATCTGAATTAACTCAGTAATTGGCAGCAATGAGTTGTGATGGAGTGGATGGATACTGAGCTGTTTCATGTTTAAAATAAATAAGTAAAAAGGTTACTGAACTATTGCAAGCTTTTATGCCTCCACCACAGAGTGGGTTAGGCATTATGTTTTTGGGGGGTCTAGCATGATATCTCTTGAACAAGATGTGGCTGAAGGTTTGTAGGATTTATATGGAATTATGAGTGAAACTGGGAGCACAGTGGCTTAATGGTTAGCACATTTGCCTCGCACCACCTGGGTTGGGGCGTTTGATTCCCAGCTCCACCTTGGTATGTGGAGCTTGCATGTTTTCCCTGTGCTTTGGTGGTTTCCTCCCCAGAATAAAAACACATGCTTTGTAGGGTGATTGTCATCTCTAAATTGTCTGTTGTGTGTGATTGTGCTCTACGATAGGTTGGCACCCCATACAGGGTGTGCCCCGAGTCCCCCGGGATAGGCTCCTCCATGACCCTGTGTAGAAATAAGTGGTACATAAAATGAATGGTTGTAACCAGCAGATGAACTGATAAGTTTTTGCGATTGATGCAAACTGGGTCAGAGTCCCAGCAAGGCAAAATGTCTGAAATAGTTCTTCTCCAATAGCTTCCTTCACGTTTGAAGTGTATTTAAGTCATTCTGGCTTGCAAATTAGTATACCCACTAGACTTGCTGGTGACGGAGGCATCCCTGTCAACACCATTAGTGTGAAGTTCAACTTGTTTTTTTTTTTTTTTTTCCATACAGTACATTGACCAGTTCTGCTACAGTATTTTCATGTACTTGGTTCAGTCAGATGAAATATTTTGCTGGGTCGAAACTTTATATCCTTTCTTTGTGTCATTGAGCATTTTGAGCATGTCAGCCAGATCAGGATGGATCCCTTTTGAGTCTGGTTACACGTGAGGTTGCTTCCTCATATTGTCTCTGGGAGTTTTTCCTTGCCAGTGTCACCTCTGGCTTGTTCATTAGGGATAAAGTCATACATTTAAAATTTATATCCTGAATTTATATATTTCTGTAAAGCTGCTTTAGGACAATGTCTGTTGTTAAAAGTGCTATACAAATAACTTGAAAGATGCACAGAAGCACCATGAAAAATGCCACAACCTTGCCTAGTAGTTCTCACACTCAGCTCTCAGGTCATGTTCCTATGTGTAGTCAGTCAGCTGACATCATGTGACATGCCAGCCTGTCACTGTGGGTCAAATTCATGTGGCAAGGCCTTAATTGGTCATCACTTCCACCTTGCTTCTCGCTGAACAAAACAGGTTAAAGGCAGGATGGACATGTAATCTGTATGCAGACCAGTAAAACAGCTCTTCCTACCACATGTTCAGATAACAATGGCAGCAAAATAAGAGCTGCTGTGAGTGTACAGTGGGGGGAAATAAGTATTGAATGTGTCAACATTTTATTTATGTTTGTTTATTTATTTATTTATTTATTTATTTATTTATTTATTTATTAGTAAAAATATTTCCAAAGAGCTCTCCCAAGACCTTTGCAACCTTATTGTTGTGAAACATATTGATGGATGCAGATACAGACGTATTTCAAAACTTCTGAGTCTTCCAGTAAGCACCATTAGGGTCATTATCTACAAGTTCAAGCAACATCACTCTGTCATCAGCTGTACATTTTACAGGAGCTCCTCGCAAGACTTCTGACCAGGGAGTCAGAAGAGTAGTCCAAGAGCCAAGGACCACTCAGAAAGAGCTCCAGAAACACTTGGAGGCAGCAGGTGCCATCGTCACAGAGAAAACAATAGGCAATGCACTCCACTGCTCACGATCACCCCGCAAGACTCCATTACTAAAGAAAAGGCGTGTCAAAACTCATTTAAAGTTTGCTACAACTCATTTGGACAAGCCTATGAAATACTGGGAGAGTGTAGTCTGGCTAGATGAGAGCAACATTGAACTTTTTGGCTGTGATACTACACACCATGTTTGGAGAAGAAATGGCACTGCACATCACCCTAAAAACACTACACCAACAGTGAAGTTTGGAGGTGGAAGCACCATGGTGTGGGGCTGTTTTTCATCGCAGAATTAATATAATTGAAGGAACGATGAATGGAGGCCTTTACCAGGAGATTCTTGATAAGAATCTGCTGCCATCCACCAGGATGATGATGATGAGATGTGGGTGGACTTCCAGCAGGACAACGATCCAAAGCATACAGCAAAGGAAACTCTCAATTGGTCTCAGAGAAAAAAATCAAGGTGTTGGAATGGCCCAGTCAATCACCTGACTCGAATCCAACTGAACAAGATTTGAAGACAATATGTTTAGAAGAACGGACCAAAATCACACCTGAATACTGCAGAAAATTTATTTCTTGATACAGGAAGCGTCTTGAAGCTGTCGTTACAAACAAAGGCTTCTCCACTAAGTATTAAATACATTTCAGTTAGCGTGTTCAATACTTTTTCCCCATGTCATTCCACTTTATTACACACAACTTTATTTAAGGACATTAATGATGTGAATTCTTTATATTTCCTGATTTCTTTAGTTAATTCTGATGTCTGGTGGAAATTTCATGTGAATAACCTCATTGGAAATATATTTACTGAGAAGAAAAAAAAATGTTGACCCATTCAATAGTTATTTCCCCCCACTGTATTTCTTCCTCTTCTCAAGTGAGTTGTGTTACAGTGATTTGGTTTCATTACACAGGTATGAAAAGTCTGCAATTTTCAGGCATGCATTTCCAGACCTGGGAAAACTATGGAAATTTCAAAAACATTTCTGAATCTGTTGTTTGTTGTTGTTGTTGTTGTTTTCTTATTCACTGGACTAACACAGCCTTCTAATGCAAATCACATTTGATCTTTGAATATTACTTGATGTCGATAGTTTTAATTTAAAAATTAAAAAAAAACATCTGAAAATTGTAAAACTGGAACCATTTTTTTTCGTGATAAAAATCCAAGCTGTCTTCACTTGAAGAATTATTTTACTTCCTTTCTGTGTACTACTTTGCAAATTGTTGAGGTGGTTATAATGATATCAACCCAGGCAAGATGTAGCTGTTGTAGTGTTGCAGTCCAATCAATCAATGATTATCCCATACAATTACCTACTTGTGGTTACATTCCTTTCATGTTTTGCTATCTTACTTTCTTGAGCTTTATCTCCTCCCTGATGGAAAAACAGAAAATTAGGCTAAACAGTAGTGCAATGGCAATGTTTCATCTTTGTCTTTGTTTAATAATTCTGGCCCATCTCCTCTGCAGTGGATCAAAGAGAAGATAGCACAGACGCTGAAGACGCTGCAGAAGCGCTACGTGACCACCGATGCACCGGTGACCAGCGAGGACTCTGAGGCCAACCAGCTCTGCTGTGCTCTGGAAGCAGTGTTCATTCATGGCCTCCGGAGTAAACACATCCGCGCAGATGGAACAGGAGCGCGCAACCGCAAAGGAGGCTCACTTCCTCAGCCCGTCTTCTGGAACCTGCTTAAGACCATCACTCACAGGCATGTCATAGGCTACCTGGCCCCAATTGACCTAGTCATTGCTGTTCAACTGCCTTTAGTCTGCAAATCAACGTAATTCTTTTGAGGTTGAGAGGCTTTTCTGTTCAGAATGTTTAATGAGGAAATGTTTCCAAGATCATAGGGTAAATTTGTGACTAGGGTTGTGACAAACTGTAGGATTAGTTGAGTCATAGTCTCTGGAGTGTCCAGCACTGGTCAAGTGATTCTGCTCTGCATATTTAGACCTATGGGACAGTTTTTGCCCTTAGACTCATTTATTGGCGTTTTGTTCTGATATCTTACTCTGATATTGATTGACTACTTGGGTCAATCAGTTCTTGTTATTGCTGTCAGGTGAAATGCTCCTCTTTAGTCCAACACTAATCAAGCTCAAATAGTGCAGGTTTTTGTCTTACTTGGATGTGTGATTAGTAATTGCTATGTAATTTGGTTTAGACAGATCTTGTCATATAAAGTATTATACTTGTATATTTAGGGTATGTTGAACTAGTGCCTGAAAATTTCAGTTCAATTTCTCAAAAGGTCACTTTTGGCCCTTTTGAGGAAAGCCCTTAACAGCTCCAGAGGTCTTATATAATAGCCAGTCCCCCCTGGATTTCAAAGAAATTAATGCAAACCCCACAATAGTCGGAGGAGCTTGCCATTTAAAAAAAAAAAAAAAAAAAAAAAAAAAGATTACCACAGATTTGGCCCAAGATGTGTCATCTGATATCACTACACCCATTTAGCCAAAGACCTCTTCGATTCATGCGTGTTCAATATGAATACAGCTAAGAGATCTCATCTACCAACAAGCTTTGCTGCGAAAGAACGTGCAAAACAATTACGTGCAACTGCAAGTTCGCCAATTCAAGTAGTTTTCTGCAAAAAAAAAAGCACAAAAAACTCAGAAAAAATGTTGCATCGCAAACGTAGGAAAAAGTCACAGCAAAATCAAGCATTTTTGACCAACAATCACAAAAAAACTAGTAGCTAACTTTGAGCACAGATTCCTTTCAAGTTAAGATATATGGAAAGGAAAACCAAAAGTTTCCCCTTGGAGATTAAATAAAGTATACTTAAAGTAATAAATGTATAAACTAATCATTGGAAGTGTTCTGTTTACACTTTGGGACCCATCTTAAACCCTCATTTTGTTTGGTATATCAGAGTGACAAGACATTTTCTTGAATGCTTTGTTACTCTTTTTTTTGAGTGAATTAGCAATGAGCTAAGCTCTTTTCTGTTAAGGACCCAAACAGTTCAGAGCAAGCAGAGAAACCACTCCAGTTGAATTTTCACATGAGCAGTTAAGCCTAGAATGCTTTCAAACTATTTTGCTGTGATTAGCTAACTGTACTCAATATGACAGGACTGTGTGGGTGGGATGGCTGGATGTAGGTATCCAGTCTTTTCTTTCAGTGTGCGGTACAAATCGAGACCCTTTCATCAGCTTACATCTGGACTGAAAGTAAAATGAAAAGAAGGAAAGGGATGAGAAACTGCTAATTGAATAGTTTGGATTTACTGCCATTTAGATTAATACAGCTTAAGTATGCATATATACTGTCAGGCGAAACACCATATTTAACTGAATGGCAGTCCGGTAAATGATATGACCACATGAATACTGCTACCAAAGTAATGTCATTTTCTCTATTTCTCTCTGAGGTGTAAAATTAATAATTGTATGGCGTTGTCTAACGGTTGGGTGGTGAACGTTTTATGCACAGTTGGCTGCAAACAGCGAGACAGTGTAGTGCAGCATGCTGATAGAACAAGTCTGTCAGTCATTTTTAAACTGGCAATGGCACAATGAAATGTATGTCTTAACTGAAAGATTTGAAAGGAAAGACCAAAGTAAAATCTGCATTGTAGACACAAACGAGTGAATGAGATTAGCTTGAATGTGCGGCCCATCACACGCAGTTTCAATTTGTACAACTGTCTCATTTATTATGAACCTGGATACATTTTGTAACATTACTGCATTTTCTAGCTTTGTCTGAGCAGGGAACAACATGGAAAAAGAAACCATATCCCTGTTGATTTGATTTATTACCAGACCTTTAAAATGGTTCCGATGAAATCACCTTAAAACATTCGTTTTGTCTTTCAGAAACGTGATTCTGGAGCTAGAGGGCCTGAGCTTCATCAACTCTGACGTAGGCCGGTGCAGGGCATGGGTGCGTTTGGCACTGAATGATGGACTATTGGAGTGCTACATGATATCACTTCTCCGTGAGGGCACCAAGCTGGGGGCCCACTACCAGCCTGGTGCACTGCTCCTTGACCCTGAGGAGCGTGAGGTGCTACTCAGCCTTCTGCAAGGCCTGGCCTCGCTTGCTTTCCAGCTCTCCTACAAATCTGCAATGCTCAATGAGTGGACCACCACACCGCTGGCACTTGCCGGTCTATGTCCACTGCTGCCTACTGATGATTTGGGGCCTCCCTCTTCACGCAGAGAATCCTGGGATACAGCATCACAGTCATCTGGATCCGGGGGCTCGGGGAGAGGTCAGGAAGGCAGGACACCCTCAGACCTCAGCCTGGACACAGCTGGCTCTTGCCATCTCTCTTCCAGCTTTGGCTCAGAAAGAGAGAGCTGGAGCTGCCAAACAGAGAACAAGAGTGCACTTGGAGAGTGAGTAAGCCAAAGCATAACTTTGGGTGGGGATAATAGAAATAACTTGGAGAAATGTTTAAATAAAACCTGGGTTGGCAGATGAAAGTTGTAGGTTTCTTGTAAGGTTTAAAAAAACATGAAAGTGATACTTTAGTCTTATGTTTTATGACAAGATTGAATGTAGTATTTATGGCTAGTCTTTCTTTCTTTCTTTCTTTCTTTCTTTCTTTGTTTATTACAGTTTCTGAAATCCTGTTGAATTATATTGACTCAGTCATCTGAAATGTCTGTCTGTTGTTTCAGAACGAGTAGCTCCTCTAGCCAAGATATAATAAAAGACCTTGATGTGCTTAGCCCTGCTGCAGACAGAATGATTGAGTCCTCTCCTCACAGCAGTAGTGATGAAGACTCCTCTAACAAACAGGATGTACACCAAGTGCTTGAATGTTCCATGGATTCATCTATCCCCAACGCACACTCAGTTGTTTTGGAGAGAGAGCCATCAGGAGAGGAATTAGCAGAGCCTGCAGCTGCTCTTGTAAATATAAGACCAATAGACGTTGAGTCTCGCATCATAGAAGATCAGAAGCAGGATGAAGACTCTCCTGCTGTTTCCTTTGATACTTCCACTCCTATGTTAACCTGTCAGGTTCTGACTTCTGACTCATTGGCTCCTGACACTCTTGCTCCATCGATTTCTAGTGATGTTGAGCTGGTAAAAAACTCAGAGAATGCTTCTTTCCCTCACACTTCTAATGCTCTGAGCAGGAAAACATCTGCAGGCTCTGTCTGTTCTCATCAAGTAAGTTTCTTAAGTCTCCCATTCTCACACTCTGGTTCTATAGATCATCAACTGCTGAAAATAATTGAGTTTGTGTACATTGTTGGAATTGAATGGAGCTGAATGCCTGTTAATGAGACCATCTCACTCATGTTTCTAAGAAATCCAGGTCTTGGATCTCAGAGGAGGATATTTATAAGCCAGATACTTATGCAAGTGCAGATTCTAAAGAGCCTGATGGTGTTGTAGAATTTGCCCAGCTTAATGGAACGGTATCTCCTGTTGCTGAACCTGAATCCCACCAATCTCCACCTAGTGTGGTTCGTCGTAGACAGATCGGTAAGTGGATAATAACGTTACATATAAGATGTCCGCCTATTATACAACTATTCTCAAGCTTATTCTCCCCAATTACTATTTTACTGAAGCAGTCAAATCCTAGTGTTGGTGCCCTGACAGTAAAAATGCTTTGTGTTTCTTATTGATTACATTACAGCTCCAGTTGATTACATGGCATGTTGATTACATTACAGCTCCGGTTAATTCTTAACTATTGCCCTATCAGTGGATATCTGCATTTTCAGCTGATTTATGCTCAGCACACTAATATTCTCTAATCTTGCTCATGTTGACTGAGAGAATTTCACCTCTGTGCCACCTCAAATTTACACTCCAGTGAAACAGGAAGTGGATGACCTCTAAAGAGTTCCTTAACTCTCAGAATTTTAAACAGGGACCATGCTTTAGTTGATTTTGTAAAGGTGCCAGTAATTGTGACGTATGGGTTTGTTAAAATGCATTTTTATTTAAAAATAAATTTACTTCATTTAAATGTAAGATTCTCTCCAATTGTTTTGTGTGAAATCAATCAATTATATATAGTGTGTGTGTGTGTGTATGTTAAAGAATATATATTAGAAAATTTATATAAATAAATTTTTATATATATATTTAAAAAAAAAAAAAATAATGAAACAGTTCTCCAAGTATAGCTGACTGTGGAACAAAATGTCACACTGAGCTACATGAGTAGGAACTGCTTTCACTAATGAGAATGCAAATGCTATGTGACTCCTGCTGTGTGACTTTGATCATGTGTCTAAAGTAGGGAAGTGGCTCAGGCTCGGACTCGCACACTAATGGTGCCTGCACTGCAGCCCTAGGGATATGTGAGCTGGCGATTGTCACGTTTCTGTGTACGTGTTAGAAAAACCTGATAATTAGCATAATTTGAGGAACTGAAAAACACAAGTACCTTTCACAGACCAGTGGTTTTCATTATATGGTTATGCACTTTTACATGTTTCCTGTTGACAAGCTTCCATTTAAACTCTAGTTTATTTAGCTCTTCCTCTTTAAAAAGGTCTGGATATATATATATATATATATATATATATATATATATATATATATATATATATATATATATATATATATATATATATATAAATATTAATTACATACTTATGTAATATTGTTAAGTTGTCATGGACCAGCAGAATCCAACTTATCAGGTCTAGGAGGAATTACTAATTGCCTGTCAATCATGTTACCTCTCAATTCAGACAGCTCACCCTCTTTAGGTGTTTAAGCACATGTGCATGTGTTTTAAGGGTGTAGGCACATGGATATGTTTGAACTTTAAGATGCAAAACAACTTGCTTAGCCTAACTTGCAAAAGTAGCGACTATAAACCCTGTTAAATTATAAACTTTAAACCTTGTTGCTCTTGAGGTTTGGATAATACTATACACAGTTATTTCGTATTGAATGCCAACTTTACCTTTTGCTCGTTTTCCTCTGCTTTGTAAAACATATTTCTAATTTTTTTTTTTTGTTTGTTTGTGTTTTGTTTTTTTTGGTGTTCCTATAAGGCTTGTCAAACCCGTTTCGAGGTCTTCTAAAGCTGGGCCAGCTGGAACGGCGTGGTCCTATGGGTCTGTGGCGTGCATGCCACTGTGAGTTGTCACCATTTGAGCTTCGCCTGTATGCTGACGATGAGGAGCGTAACATCTGTGAAAACCGCTCACTGCTGCGCTGTGAGGATGTGCACCTGGGCTCCGATGGCCGCTTCCATCTCGAATTCTCTGGAAAGAAGCTCCAGTTGCGGGCACCGAGCAAAGCCGAGGCTGAGGACTGGGTGGAGCGCATATTAGAGGCTGTGAGCAATGTGCGGCACCAACCGCTTGATGACTGGGATGACCTCTCGCCCTCGATCATGCCTGTGTCTATACCCACTGAGCCATCTAATCTGCCTGTGATAGACTGGAACAGGCCCTGTGAGCTAGAACCAGATGCCATAAAGGAGACGGTGGTGCTTCTGAACCGGGAGGAGCAAGGTTGGCGTTTGATGGTGCTCTCTCTCTCGCTGGAGCTGTTTCAAGGTTTTTCAATGCAGAATGGGTGTAAAACACGCCTTTTCTCTTATGGCATCGATGCTGTGCGGGATGTGGTGCCTGCCGTGGCGCTGGGCGGCCCTGCCTTCTTTAAGGTACTCTTTGCATTTTGAGCATGCTAAAACGTTTGAAGTTGCATGATGTCTTTCTAATATGGCTTGTTTTGGGCTGTTTTTCAAGGTGCTGACCGCAAAGGAGACACTAACGGTGCAGGCCGAGAGTGGCGAGGAGGCACGGGCCTGGAGGAGCATTATCCGAGATGCGCTGGATGCATACCTGGAGGAGGACAATGAGACAGGAGGTGAAATCACATCTCTGAGTGGAGGCAACATCCACAGACTTGTTCAGCACAGGCTGAAGGGGGATGCGGTGCTTCTGCCCTATCTGACAATCGTCCCTAAAGAAAAAGGGCTAAATGCACAGAACTTCAAATGTGCAGGTATGCCTTGTGGTTTTAATATAACTCTAGCAACATCCTAATGTGACTAAGAATGCAAGCTAGGATGTACCGGTCAGCATGAAGTCATTTATATATGGCTGCATGTTGCCTGCATTCATACCTTTTTATATGCAGCATGGTGTTATAACTCGTGTACAAGAGAAGAATACTTTTATTCTGTCATGTTAATTAACCTGGTAAAAGCACTTTTTGTTTTAGGGTTTCAAGTGAATATCCATGTGAATGTGTGTGCATGTGTAGGCTGTCTGAGGCAGATTGGTGTTTCTTTGGGACGAGCCAGGCTGTGTGAGTTCTCGGGTCAATACTACTGTGATACCTGTCACCAAGGTGACACCACCATCATCCCCTCTCGCGTTGTGCACAACTGGGATCTCACCGCACGTGAGGTGAGCACTGTCAGTATGCTTCAACACAATCGGATTATTTCTTGTACTTCCCTGTTTCACTATTTCTCTGTGTGTGTGTGTGTGTGTGTGTGTGTGTGTGTGTGTGTGTGTGTGTGTGTGTGTGTGTGTGTGTGTGTGTGTGTGTGTATGCATGTAGGTCTCCAGGCAGGCCTTGAAGCTGCTGACTGACATTGAGCAGGAGCCCTTGCTCAATCTTGACCTCTTAAACCCTGACTTGTTTGATCACAGTGAAACCATGGCAACAGTGCAACACTTCAGGCAGAGACTCCGCCTTCTTGGAGATTACCTCCTCACCTGTCGGAGTGGAATCCGGAAAAAAGTGGAGGCCAGGTGTGTGTGTGTGTACGCGTTACAGACTAATGCGCTGTTTCCTAAACTGTCCACTTTCCCAAACTGTTTTTGCTTCCTGTCAGTGCTGAGTTCTCGATTTGATTAATTCATGTGCATCGGGATCTGGGGAGAACAAAAATGTGAACTGATACAGGAAACGCTACACTAATGTACAATTAATCATGTTCCATTCCATAAGTGTGTAATTATGATCAGTTTAAGATCGCTGTTTTCATTGCAGGTTGAAGCAGAGAACCTACCTATTGGAGTCAAGTGATCTATATAGCGTGCTGGACTTCAGGCAGGTAGGGTTGTTCTGTAAAGTTGTTGGTCATTTAGAAAGAGCCACATCACTTGATAAACCCATTCAGAATGAACAAATTAAACAGCTTATGAACCAAATACAATCATAGTGATGCTGTAGGGCAAGGAAGTGCATAGTCAAGAAATAAACCAGTCTAATGGCGGTGCAAAAATAGCTACTGTTTGTTATGCACACAACACTTGTTGCCCAAAACATAAATTAGTTTTAAAGCAGTGGGAAAGTGGTCCATAGATGTATTTGTAGTTTTGCTAAACTGAGATAGAATGATATTGACATTTTTACTCGTGTCTCGTTTCGTCCCAGCACTATAACACGGACCATGGACAAAACCAATCAATTGCCTGATAGTACCTCTGCTAAAATGAGTATTTATTCGCTCTTCAAGTCCTTTCTGTATTGCTGCTTTTCAATCTCTCCCCCACTCCTTCCACACAGATAGCGGACAGCCAGTACGAGTCCTTCCTGCAGTCTCTCATCCAGTTCTCCTGCAAGCACGTGCATCATTGCGACCTCTGCACTCAGCGAGGCTTCATCTGCCAGATCTGCAACGTGGACGACATCATTTTTCCTTTTCAGTTTGACACCACCTCTAGGTATGCACAAAATACAATAAATCTTCAATATGGTGCCCTAACATGGTTGCTCATCGAGAAGCCTCACCTTCCCCTTTCAATGAAATGTGAAACTTTCATTTTGAACCACAAACTGTGTAAATGGTCACCGGATTTTTAAAAGCTTTGTCAAGTCAACTGATTTTAATAGTCATTCCTTCATATAACGTGCGTACATGGGAACAAAATGTTTCTTCGGGACCCTTGTACGATGCACGATACAATAGGGACTTCATTAAGTATAAATACACAGCAGTGTGAGACGAGACGAGTGCAAAATGGCAAATAAATAGGACCATGTATATATATACTGGACAGTGCATGCTTACTAGACAGGACAATATTGGATGGCTGGTAGGAAATGACGGAAAAAGAGCTGAACATGGATAGCTGCGCAGTGAGATCAATTCATCGCTCTAGTCTTCAGCCATGCACCGCCTTGAAAACCTATACCAGGGGTGTCCAATCTTATCATATGTGGCCGGTGTGGGTGCAGGTTTTCATTCCAACCAAGCAGAAGCCACACCTAAAGTCTATTGAAAGCCAAGATCAACTGATTAAACAGGTGGAATCAGGTGTGCCTCCTGATTGGTTGGAATGAAAACCTGCACCCACACCGGCTCTTTCCAGATAAGATTGGACACCCCTGCCCTATACAGTCATAAACATATCATTTTGTGATTCTTTCTTGCTTTCTCACAGGTGTAAGGCATGCAAAACAGTTTTCCACTCCTCCTGTAAAGCCCAGAGTGTTACCTGTCCTCGCTGTGAGCGTCTGCAGAGATATAAAGAGCGAGACCTTCTTGAATAAATCATGCGTCCTGCTATATTTCCCACACTCCCAGCTTATGTTCCTTACGACCACCACTAGCTGTGACATGATTGCTGCAGAGCTCAACCAGGATCATGGAGTCTAATTTGAATATATTTATTTACACTGCCTTAAGTGCACTTATTTAATACATATGTACGTATAAACTCACCATACGCACCTATAATGGATAGACACTTTGACTTTTGATTTTTTTTTTTTTTCTTCTTTTCATCTCATTAACATATGGTTTTTCCAGGGTTTTATTATTAGTGCTTTGTTTTGTTTTTTTATATATATATAAAACATTTTGCTAAGGAACCATGTTTAAGAAACACACGAAGCAGGGTTTTGCCAAGGATCAAAGCCCCCCTGTTTTGATATGGCTACACTTCTACATTTATGTGTATGAAAAGCATGGTTTTATAATAGGACTCTATCTTAATGATGCTGTTCTTAATGGAATTGAAGATTTGTTATAATGTGGCAGCAACATTGTAGCGTTCTACTCTTATTTACATTTTAATTTATACATAGAACGGTCCTAAAACTCATCTTTTCGTTTTTGTTCTTAATGCTTAATATTGTTCCTACCGATTTGTATGATTTGTTTTTAAATCATTCTGCCAAAAACGTGATTATACGAATGATAACATTTTGTACACTGTCACATAACAACATCATTCTTTTCACAATTATGTTTTTTATTACTATTGCCAAGTAATTAAAAGGGAATTACTCGGTTCAAGCAGTATGCAATGTTTTACCCCTCATGAAGAATTAGCTGATTCTGAATCTTGAATAGGTCTAATCCACTTGTTTAGTGCACTACAGAGGGTGTAAAAGCTATTAGTTCCCTGTAGAACACTGCATAGAAAGTATGGAACTATTCTAGATTTGTTTCTGATTTTGCTTGTACTGCACACTTCCTGGTTTATTTGCCAAATTAATTACTGTTTATATGAATGTTATTTGCACAACCTTATGATCCGTTGCCTATTTGAAGTTGACACTGTGTTTTCTTTTTGGTTTGTGGTCATGTGTTTGTCATTGCATCACACTCTTGCTTGGGCTTACTGACTTGGTTGGAATTTTGTAAAAAATTTTTGTCTTGAACATGTGACTGTCTTGTTAGTCAGATGTTCAGTGTCTTTATTAATGTTTTTATTAGTGTAATTACCGCTGTTTTATTTGGCTCACAGAAATGTCTTAAACTTTACAGGAAATTCTAACTCTGTACACTTGTTGATTTTAAAATAATTTATTTTAAATAAAATTTTGTAAATGATTTTTCAGCGTCACTGTGCCAGGTTCATGAGGGGTGCTGCCACCTCAGAGTGCAATATCTGAAACCATGCATCTAACACCGTGTGTAGCAGAATTGAGCAGTTCTTTACATACTTTACACATGTATAGTATTTTTCTTTTGGCTTGTTATATGCTTTACAAATTCTGATTTCTTCTCAACTCTTCTACTGGTGCTTTTGCTTTTTTTTTGTTTTGTTTTTTGTGTAACCATTGCCTTATGTTATCATGATTAAATAATGTATTTAATATAGAACGGAGTGAATTTTGTTACTACTGTTTTTATTTTTTTATTATTTTTAACTTTAAATGCTTGACTTGGATTCTGCCTTATTTGCTTTGGGTAAAAAGCTTTGTGCCTTGTTTATTTGGTTTCTGACACTGCATGACATTATATATTTTAAATATGGACAAAAGTACATTGCAAAGCTAAAATATTTATTAACAGTCATTTTGAACCTATCATCACTTTCTTCCTCCGCACTTAGTTTATCACTCATACAGAAGGGATGGCTTTAACATGTACAGTTTGTGAGACTGAATGGGATGTTAAAAGTGATACTACAGGGTGTTCCATAAATCCAGCATCATAGGGTTGGTGTACGTTTTCATATTATAGACTATGAAGAATAAAAAGAAAAGAAAAGAAACCAAATAATTTTGCTCATAGGAACGTTAAAGAGAAGCTGGTATTGAATTTAAAAGATTGCGTCCAGACCAAGAGCACAGAGTAAGTTGGTAGACTTGTTGTGAAATTTAAGCAAACAGGATCCATACAAGATAAACCACACAGTGGATTTTATCTCTGGGGCCATTTGAAAGCACTGGCTTACACAGAAAATTAGGACTGTTGAATATTTGTGTCAGCATGTTATTGAGACATGTCCCACCATTACTCCTGACATCATTAACCATATGTTTATTATGTCAAAAGGGTTACAAGTCATATCTGTACCAGCTGTCAATAATAATAATAATAATCATCTTTCTTTATATACCACGTTTCATAAATAAAATGCAGCTCAAAGTGCTTCATTGCAATAAAGCAGTATGTAAAACATCAGGATGGGTAATACCCTGTGTAGGCAGTATGCAGTCAGGAGTCATTCTTTAAAAAATAATAATAATAAAAAAATCATTCTGTATTCTACCAAGACCTCAGACATGGACTCGTTCTTCCAGTCCAGCACATATGACAGTGCTCTCTCTCTCTCTCTCTCTCTCTCTCTCTCTCACACACATGCACACACCCTTTCCCCTCTATGACTTCCAAATATTTACGATGGTATCATGAATTGCAGGTATATATTAATGCTCTTGTTCTAATATGTTGTCATTTCTATAGTAACAGCTAATTCACAGGGGCTTGTGCAGCCACATAATTTACACCACATAATCTAAGCTTAATAAAAAGCAGATTATAAACGTTGTATAACAAAGAAAAGCATATAATCATCGATACGGTGATGGTTTTCATTAGGAGATATTTAATTATTCAATCATTTACGGAAGGAGTGTCAGCACTTTGTAAAAGTCAGTTTCGTGAGAGGAGTTAGTTCCTGTTATCGCTTATCCTGCCTCTTTTTTTTTTGGTCTCTCGAAGTTAATGAAACAAAAAATGTGGCTCGTCATGTTACAGGGAAACCAGAAAGTGTGACCTTCCCTGTCCTGTAGACTTGAGTCTCATGGATGTTCCATAATGTTAAATGTAACTATGAACAGGTTAAATGTGTGATGTGTCATTCGCAAATATGTTAATGTAATCATTGGCAAATCACATGCGTGGAGTTAAGGCCGGGGCCAGAGTAGCCCGGCCACCTCAGCAGCAGTTGCGTTAATAGCCACTAATCTTTAATGTTTAATAATCACTAAATAACAAACAAATTATATTTTCTGAACAAAACCTTACAGCTAATGTAAACGTGTGAATAAACCATAAAAAATGGTTAGAGTTAGTCTGGATTTGGTGTCTGTCTCAAATATCTCACCACATCTCTGACGCATGCCCACATATCTCCAGGGCGTATAGCTCACGGAAGTGCTGGTGAACATTTAAAACATTTCATAGCAAAATCCACAGCCTAGGTTAAAGTTTAAGTAAACAGGATCCATGCAGGATAAACCATACAGTGGATTTTATCTCTGGAGCCATTTGAAAGCACTGGGTTACACAGAAAATTAGGACTGTTGAACATTTGTGTTAGCATATTATTGAGGCATGTCACACCATTACTCCTGACATCATTAACCATGTGTTTATTATAATGTCAAAGGGGTTACAACTCATATCAGTACCAACTGTCTAGTCACAGCCGTCTCTAAAGTTTTGCCTAGGCAAAATCCACAGCCTAGGCTTTATGAACAGTCTTATTTTTTATTATTATTATTATTATTATTATTATTATTATTGTTGTTGTTGTATGTAATTAGTTTGTCACAAGACTACTGGAATCTTTAGAATCTTCATTTTTAATTTCAGTCTTAATTACCTACGTATCTATAGTACACTGTAATTAAAAATAATAATTATATATATATATATATATATATATATATATATATATATATATATATATATATATATATATATATATATATAAATATATATTTTTTAAATACACCCCTTTCTGACATAGGACTTTTTTTTTAATCTGTCTCGTTTTGGCATTAAAATACAGTATAAAGACAATTCATTCAGCAAATTTGTCATGTAACCACCAGAGATGAACTCCAACTGGTAATAGCTATGCTATTATTATTATTTATTTTTTTTTAAAGGAACATCCCACATCTACAGAGGCTGGAAGACATCTACTTCTACATTATAATGAGGATGATGATGATGATGATTGTTTTATTTAATCCTGAAAGTTGGCGATGCGGCAGCTCCCTTCGATCATCATCTTCCTGCACCCTTGGCTATACTGACACGTAATAAACTCGAGTTATTCGTTTCAGTACTGTTTCTGTCATGGCTTTTTCACAACTACTCACTCCCACTGCTTCTTTTTTTCTGTGTTAACAGAAATTATAGCATTTTGGAAATATGTCATGTAAGTAATGTGTGGTGCAATGACCAAAGACTATTCTATTCTGTGTCCAGAAAATCCTCTTCATGTAACACGTTTTGATATTTACTAGGCTATGTGACGTCATCTGGCGACCTCTGTGGTGTTTTTGAGCATGCATTAGCTACTTCACCCTGAAAAGAGCTGGCAATACTGATCAGAACCGCATACTTTCTTATAACATTTAAAAATATATACGGTTTTTAAAAAACACAAGGTCTTACAGCAAACTGGGGACTCGGTCAGGAGGAGCTCGTGTTATTGACTTAAACATACTCACACCGCTAAGAGCCTCTTTTCATGCGTCATTGCTGCCTGGTGGTAGTTCTTAAGGAACAAGTCAAACCACTGCTCCTTCTCTACTTATCTGATCATTTTTGTGTGTTTCTGCTGAATCTTTGTCTCCTGATTGCATTTCTGATTTTGTGGGACGTAGGTTAAAATGCACCAAGTACAACATTGTGCCGTGCAACACTGAAATAAAGTTGCTGTGACGTTAGATATTCTCAGATATGCGGAAATTAAGGGACCGTCTCTAAAGTTACATACCACATTGTTATACACGTTCCTAACTTCAATAGCATTTGAAGGGAATGACTTACTGTCACATAACCAACTGTAAAGTGTTCATGTAGGTGTCAGGTATAACGCACAACTTTTAGATTTTTTGATATTTAACTAAAATAAACTATTAAAACAGTATGTAAATATTGTCATGTATTTTATTACTGCATGGGCTCACACACAAAATATACCATAATTTAAACCTCAATAGCATTTGAATGGAATGATGTACAATCATGAGGCCAACTGTATACACAAAATATACCATAATTTAAAGTGTTCAGTGTTCATCTAGGTTTCAGGTATAATGCACACCTCTTAGATTTTTGATATTTATTAAAATGACCTATTAAATCACATTTAAATTAGACATGTATTTCACTACAGAACGGGCCCATACATAAAATGTGCCATTATTTAAAGCTCAATAGCATTTGAAGGGAATGACTTACAGTCATATAACCAATTGTAAAGTGTTCATCTGGTTGGTTGTGTGACTGTACATCATTCCCATCAAATGCCATTGAGCTTTAAATAATGGTATATTTTGTGTACGGGCCCATTCTGCAGTGAAATACATGTCTAATTTAAATGTGATTTAATAGCTCATTTTAATAAATATAAAAAATCTAAGAGGTGTGCATCATACCTGACACCTAGATGAACCCTTTACAGTTGCTCGTTTGACTGTAAGTCATTCCCTTCAAATGCTATTGAGCTTTAAATGATGGTATATTTTGTGTATGAGCCCATGCAGTAATAAAATACGTGGCAATTTTTACATATTTACATAGATGAACATTTTACAGTTGGTTATATGACTGAACATCATTCCCTTCAAATGCTATTGAAGTTTGAAACGTGTTCAACAATATGGTATGTAACTTTAGAGACGGTCCCTTAATTTCCGCATATCTGAGAATATCGAACGTCCAACTTCACACCAACTTTATTCCAGGGCAGGCAAGGTGCTTAAACAAGCATCTCTGCGGTCACACTCAACACGCCCTCCAGGCACATTCATGCACACACACACGCGCACACACACACTCTCACACACTCATCTGGACACAGTTCGCTTCGTGCACTCACTTTAACTCAACTCTACTTTATTCAATTCCAATTTTGCAAGAAGTGAAGACATGCCACCTGTCACTGGGTTTTGTTTGTGTAAAGAAGCTTGTTGTCTGCTCACTATAGGTAAGACTTTACATTTAATTTACACTCTGTGTGTGTGTGTGTGTGTGTGTGTGTGTGTGTGTGTGTGTACTATGTGCTCTACAATCCTTTTAATCTTACTGTAGTAAATAAACATTCAATATCCTTGTACAACTCCTTGTAGAGCTGTTAATGTTTACCTCACCATAAAACCAACTCTTGAAATTGTACGCGGCTTGTCATATCAGATAATACTTTTACAAATTATTATACATTCTAATGCCAATGAAATGTTATTATAAATAGTAACAAAATTATAAGACCTTGACCTCTACCCTGTTTTCAAATTGTTTGGCGTATGTGACATGCCACACCTGGAAACACCTTTTTTGTGACGTCATCAGCTAGACAGACACTGTTGGGGATTAGTGACAGAAATTACCGAGGAAGTGTAATCCAGAACAGATGACATATTTAATGACACCGTACTTAGCTGTATAACATTCTAGAGCAACTACTTTGGGTCGAACTCTAACTCTTTATTTGGTTTCTTCTTATTCTGTGTCACATAATATTTTACAGGCTTATTAAACTTATAATCAAAGTTTTTTAAATAAAGAACATACTTTACACACTACTCATTTTATTAAAAAAAAATAAAAATAATAATTACCAGACATTAATTATTTCAAATTTCCAAATCACCCCTTTAAGTTTCAGCTTCTAATATAAGCTACCCGAGTTGTCCAAATAGTATTTTCAGACACCTACAATACCATGAATAGGAACTATGTGTTGTCATGGAAAATTCACTTTGCAGGCATTTTTGTTTTGCTGGTACAACAAACGGTATGGGAGCAATAATGTAGAAGCTTATAATACTGTTAGAACAGTCCTTTTATGGGAACCTGAGGTTGCTGTACATCATGCACACTGTTGTTACATGCAGACAGCTGTATGCTTTCCTGTTTTGTGGGTTGTGACTTCATTTCCCCTCTTTCAAGTGTAATTGCTTGCTTCCTGCAGTCTGTACTCCATCAGACTCCTAAATATTTCACTTAGTACTTTTGTACTAATAGGTAAAGTGTAAGTAGCAAGGCGTCTCAACCAACTAATTATAAAAAGGAATAGAATTAACAATACAAATGCATCTAATATGCACTAATATGCATACATATGGAGGCATTCATATATAGATTGCTGCCAGCAGTCTATTACACTTGTGTACAGTAGATGACATGAGTCATAAGTGTTTACCGTTTTAGATGCAGTTCTTCAATTTTGAAATAAAAATATGTATACAATTCCTAAATCTTGATTAGCGGTTTGTTCCCAGATATAAATGAAACCTAGTCCAGGGGCTCTAAAGGATTGCAGAATGAAAATGTTTATTCCTGATTAGAATCAGTTTGTGTCTGAAAACCAGCTTTTCATGTTTGAAGCTGATTCGGGTCTATTGTTAAGCCTTTGTGCATCACATAGCTGGCCTCACCCTTTTCTCACTGCACTTGAAATAGAACAAGCAGAAGTATGGTTTTTGTTCCTCTTGTCTGTCCACATTCCTCTTTTCTAAAAGGATGTGGGGTTCTGGAAAGGTTGATAAACATGGTGAAGAATTTGCGAGGCCCAAAACATATGGTAAATAATGTACTCTTGAAGTCATAATGAATCTGACACGTAAAAAAAGACATAACATTAAACCAAGTCAGATTGCATGTACAGTGAGGGAAAAAAGTATTTGATCCCCTGCTGATTTTGTACATTTGCCCACTGACAAAGAAATGATCAGTCTATAATTTTAATGGTAGTTGTATTTGAACAGTGAGACACAGAATAACAACAAAAAAAAACAGAAAAACGCATGTCAAAAATTTTATAAATTAATTTGCATTTTAATGAGGGAAATAAGTATTTGACCCCTCTGCAAAACATGACTTAGTACTTGGTTTAAAAACCCTTGTTGGCAATCACAGAGGTCAGACGTTTCTTGTAGTTGGCCACCAGGTTTGCACACATCTCAGGAGCGATTTTGTCCCACTCCTCTTTGCAGATCTTCTCCAAATCATTAAGGTTTCGAGGCTGACGTTTGGCAACTCGAACCTTCAGCTCTCTCCACAGATTTTCTATGGGATTAAGGTCTGGAGACTGGCTAGGCCACTCCAGGACCTTAATGTGCTTCTTCTTGAGCCACTCCTTTGTTGCCTTGGCCGTGTGTTTTGGGTCATTGTCATGCTGGAATACCCATCCACGACCCATTTTCAATGCCCTGTCTGAGGGAAGGAGGTTTTCACCCAAGATTTGACGGTACATGGCCCCGTCCATCGTCCCTTTGATGCGGTGAAGTTGTCCTGTCCCCTTAGCAGAAAAAAAACCCCAAAGCATAATGTTTCCACTTCCACGTTTGACGGTGGGGATGGTGTTCCAGGGGTCATAGGCAGCATTCCTCCTCCTCCAAACACGGCGAGTTGAGTTGATGCCAAAGAGCTCCATTTTGGTCTCATCTGATCTCAACACTTTCACCCAGTTGTCCTCTGAATCATTCAGATGTTCATTGGCAAACTTCAGACGGGCATGTATATGTGCTTTCTTGAGCAGCGGACCTTGCGCGCGCTGCAGGATTTCAGTCCTTCACGGCGTAGTGTGTTACCAATTGTTTTCTCGGTGACTATGGTCCCAGCTGCCTTGAGATCATTGACAAAATCCTCCCGTGTAGTTCTGGGCTGATTCCTCACTGTTCTCATGATCAATGCAACTCCACGAGGTGAGATCTTGCATGGAGCCCCAGGCCGAGGGAGATCGACAGTTCTTTTGTGCTTCTTCCATTTGCGAATAATCGCACCAACTGTTGTCCCCTTCTCACCAAGCTGCTTGGCAATGGTCTTGTAGCCCATTCCAGACTTGTGTAGGTCTACAATCCTGTCCCTGACATCCTTGGAGAGCTCTTTGCTCTTGGCCATGGTGGAGAGTTTGGAATCTGATTGATTGATTGCTTCTGTGGACAGGTGTCTTTTATACAGGTAACAAACTGATATTAGGAGCACTCCCTTTAAGAGTGTGCTCCTAATCTCAGCTCGTTACCTGTATAAAAGACACCTGGGAGCCAGAAATCTTTCTGATTGAGAGGGGGTCAAATACTTTTTTCCCTCATTAAAATGCAAATTAATTTATAAAATTTTTGACATGCGTTTTTTCTGGATTTTTTTTTTGTTATTCTGTCTCTCACTGTTCAAATACAACTACCATTAAAATTATAGACTGATCATTTCTTTGTCAGTGGGCATACGTACAAAATCAGCAGGGGATCAAATACTTTTTTCCCTCACTGTATACATGATCTAACTATATGGCTGTCTTTCAGAACTCAGTGTACTCAGGTTTCAGTCAAAGAGAAAGCATACACATAATGGATTTAGCTGAAGTTCATGATTTGTGCAATGGTGAATTAATAAAATGTCTTTTTGTCAAATCACAATTTGTCTTCTTGACTTCCAGTTCTAATGGTTATCCACTGTGAACCCTGACCCTATGAACACTGAGAGCTTGGAAACGATGTCACTACTGCAAGTGGTGCTGGTGAACTTTCAGTACGAATACACAACGCGTGAAGGCAGGCATGTATCCATCAAGCCCAATGAACGCTATGTTCTGTTGGCCAAGACCAATGACCACTGGTGGCATGTACGCAAAGACGAGGCAACCAAGCCTTTCTTTATCCCAGCCAAATATGTCACAGTGTTGCCCTCTAAAACTGAGACTACTCAACTTTCACGTGAGCAGGATGAGCAGGATACTCCAAAGCCATATTCTGATATAGTGCCCCCTGTGTATTTGGAAGCGACCATTAAAGACCAAAAATCCATCAGGAGAGCTAATGAAACGAACGAACACAGGACCTCCAAATTTGTCATTCCAAGTGATCAGTACAAAAACAAATTCTTGGAGAATGAGCCATGGGAGGTTAAATCAGAGCAGGGGCTTGATCCTCGCAACTTGTACAAGGATGCAACACAGATGGATAGTAGCCAAGATGGTTTAACAAATTCTTTTTCTCTCGTTAAAGGGGAAAGTGCATATGCTGTCTCCCAACCACATATCCCTAGTACTAACTCACAAAGAACAGCAACAGAGCCCAGTGAGTTTCAGTCAAATGAAAATCCTCATATTGACCTCAACGATGACATTCGAATGCTCATACGGGCTGGCTGGGACCCGAAAATATGGGACCTCAAGAAAAACTGTATATATGAGTCTATAGAGTCACTGAAAGATTCTGTGGTTCAGGACACTAAAGACAACGAGAGGAAAGTGGGGGTAGAATTGGCACTGGTGTCTCCAGTTTCTCCTACATCTATACCCTCTCCATCTCCACAGCAGAGTCCTGGTCCTCCCCCTGACATGCCATGTGAATTCACTGAGAAGGTACAGTCCATCTTTATTTATTCATCCCTATGAGGATTACACTTAAATGATAAAGAAAACAGTCTATCCATTGTGTTCTGTTCAGGGCATCCATTTGCTGAAACAATACTAAAATGATTTTTTTCCTAGAGTTTGACTCAAACATTTTATGCATCAGAACTATTTTACAAAGTACAATTTAAAGACAAATTAATTAGACCTGAGTCGCATAGTTTGTACTGCTAGTAATTTTGATGACGAGAAGGCATATATGGGAAATTTTCAAAATGACATTGCTTCAAATGGAGAAGGGATGGTCTGGGTTATGGGATCAAAAAATAATAAGCGTGAATCAAAAATTTTAAAATGCATTTACAATTACATTGCACAAAACTGAAACATGAATTCAAAGTCTTCTGAATCGCACACGAAATCATGTTTTCCTTGGTTATATTACTCTGTTTTTTGTGCTCTCTGACATTTTCTGCTTATGTTTTCTTCTTTTGAACACTTATTCTGGTTTTCTCTTCATGCTTGTTTCCACATTCTCCACTTGGTTTTCCAAATGTTGCAGTTCGAGTTACATGTAAATCATGGTGGGCTTTAGCGTCACCATTGGTCTGCTACAGCTCCTCCTCTAGCCAATCAATCGAAGAGGGGAGTTGATATCACTCCGCTGCGACTCATGGCTGTTGTGTTCATAGACATACATAGACACCGTATTGGCTGCTGGATCGTAGGTCAACGTCGCCGCCATATTGATCCGGGCAAGACTGCCCTATAAACAAATACAAGTACACGTGGGAGCTGCGCTTTTTTCTGGATAAAAATCACAATAACGTTTACATTTCTCAAACGATTTCAATGGTTTATGATCTATGTAGTATACAAAAAAAAGGTTCCGTCTCCAGTTACTTAGAATCTCGATAGTTACACTTTGAAATTTCTTCATTGGCATAAGGAATTGTGAAAACTCACACTTGCCAAGCATAGATTTGGCTTACTTT
This sequence comes from Ictalurus punctatus, assembly GCF_001660625.3. NCBI lineage: Eukaryota > Metazoa > Chordata > Actinopteri > Siluriformes > Ictaluridae > Ictalurus > Ictalurus punctatus. The sequence goes on from NC_030428.2 coordinate 4,460,870, forward strand.
TCTTGGTTAAAAAATGCTGAGACGTCCTTAATGTAATATCATGTAAGGTACATGAAATGTGAAAAAAAGTTTTTTCATTGAGGAAATGGATTTTTCTGTCTTCAACCCCATCTTCTAGCTTTTCTTGTGCTCCAGGTCAGAATTCTGTTAGCAAAGATGGTTCATTTTTAAATATTGAAGAAAAAAAAAATCTAAATAGTGCATCTTTAAGTACTAATAATTGACCAAAATGGGGGGAAAAATCGCCAAATACAAATCAAATAGTGAGACACTGGCAGTCAGTCTGCTTTCTATGTTTTATTAGCAATAAAAGGATACAGATATACTCCAAAACAGACAATTAGGAAGATAAGTATAAGATAATCCTTTATGGATCCGGTAAAACATTTACAGTTACAGTGGTAAAAACATTTATGTGGTGATAATACTACTACTACTACTACTACTACTACTACTACTACTAATAATAATAATAATAATAATAATAATAATAATAAAACCACAATTTGATGACAAGCTATTACATCATTATAGCCTATGGATACACCTACTGTTTGGAGATGTGTGGTGAAACTGAAAACAGGTGGTTTAGCTCCATCTCTAATCCTGGCAGTCTGACCTGTCCTGTCAAAGTCCTCCAGCTTGAAGTGCTCACTGGACATCATGGGGGGCTCACCTGCAGATATACCTTCCCTTCTTACAGCTACTTTCCACTGCCTGAACTGTTAGCCAACCAACTACAGTAAGATTCACAATATGTCAGTCGCTCAGCCGAAACGAGGAGCTTGTCATAAAAGACAGTTTGCAGAAAAACGGCAGTGTAGATGAAAATCTCGATTATCAGCAATTTAGTTTATAATTTTTTTATATATATATTTTAAACTTTTGATTCACGCTTATTGTTTTTCGATACGTGACCATATTGTTTGCTATTCTGATAACTTTGCATTTACTTTTCAGATGTGTACAATGTATTTTTGCATGTTTTTAAAAATGTTTGATTCACGTTTATTTATTTATTTTTTTAAATCCGTGACCGCAATACTTTTGACGGAAAATTAATCCCATACTGGGAGTGTGGAAAAACACTCAGTACATTTACTGCTGAGTACTGAAAAAAACCTGAGTGTTAGTTATATGCATGGCCACTGTGAGGCGCTGTATGCAACAAAATTTGGGGTGCAGAAATGTGATGTCAGAAAATAACAGGTAATTTCACATGATCATATGCAATTATTAATTGTTAATTAATCTGCCAAGAGCAGTTTAGCAATTCCTAAAGTGACCCACAACCGTGTTATCAAAAGACAATGATACAGTATTGTATGTTTGTGTTAGTAAAGTACCCCTGCCAATGAACTAAAGGTAATCTGCTTGGAAGGTAAGTTATTTAAGAGTAATGTGTAAAATGTTTATTTGACTGACTTGTGGTCACAGCTTGTGCCTCTGAAGCACTGTAGATTTCATTTATAATACTGGACTCTTGAATTTCCACACAAGGATCTGAAGTGTGATAACGCTCATTGTGTAAAATTGCTGGGCAGAAAAAAATCAAGTATTGTTACTGCGATATGTTTTCATTCAGTTGATGTAATTCAACATGCCATTTTGCCTTGAGGACATTTAGCACTATTATACTTCCATAAGTAAGATGATATTTATTCATGTTTGTGATAATGTTGATCATAATCATAATACTTTCTGGCGTAATCAGTCCTAATATCTAATGTTGATCCTAATACTGCTTTCTGATCGTGTGCTAAGTAAAATTTATATCATATATTTATTATAACAGTTACAAAACTAAATGAGATCATTCACAATTAAAATAAGCTATTTAGATTTTTTATGTATCTATCCTTGATGCTTTTAATGCACATAGATTTTGCTGTGCACTGTGTATTCTTAGCATCAAACACATTCTTGCATTCATTCATAACATTCAGGAGCTGGCAATGTCCCCATTCTGCAAACATTATAGTTCACTCAATTACTACCAGTGATCAAATGCCCAGTTGACAAGCCTTAATCGCTATGGTGTGTTGTGCCAAGCAATCTGCATGTGAGTGAGATGCATGTCTTCTGCACTGCCTTGGTTGTGCTATTGTTATGCGGCACCCAAAGAAACAGGCTTTGAAGCCTATATGTTTTTATTTATGTTATTCATGGTAATATGTTTTGTTTTATATATGTTAATGTAATACCCTATATGTGCTGGTTAGATTTTCTTCCAACTGCAGCATAATCTAACCAGTACATATAAGGTATTAACATAACATATTATGTCATTGACTTTTGTGAAATGAACAGGGGTCGTCTTAAGGGTTTTGATAAATCACAGTATTCACACGATCTGATCAGGTGTGTCAAAGGTTCCCCTGGGCTGGGACCAGCCTACTCAGTAATTCCACTAGGGGGCATAATATATTAATAAATGCAGGGCTATAAACTCAGCTATTGGCAAAATGTGCTAATGATAAGTCATTTTTAATTAGCAAGGTAAATATTTTATATATTATCCAAATTAAGTTCATTTTCTAATTAAGTCCACTACACTAGAAAACTGTTGAAAAGTTCAAGGGGGTGAATATGTAGGCAAGGCAGTGTATGCTAAAAGCATAATTTGGAAAGTTTGTTATCTTCTTGTTAAGAAATTGCAGTGTTTATCTGTTTTGCAGGTAATATAGTAAGTTCAATCTGTCCATGCACAGAGATGTAACTTTTCAGATAAATTCTGATAAATTAACACATCTAAGACCCGTTGTTGGTTTACGAGGAGTTGAATTGTTGTTGTTTTTTGTCCAGCCCACTTGACATTGGTCTAAGTGTAATGGAATACCTTAAATGAATTTAACCCTGTGCTTCATGAGACATGGTGGTTTAGTGGTTAGCACGTTTACCTTGCACTTCTGGGGTTGGGGGTCTGAATCACACCTCCACCATGAGTACACAGAATTTTCTTTTGACATGTTCTCCACATGCTTCGGAGGTTTCCTCCAGGTACTCAGGTTTCCTCCCCCAGTCGAAAGACATGTGCTGTAAACTGATTGGCGTTTGCAAATTGTTCATAGTGTGTGAATGTGAGTGTGCGTTTGTGCCCTGTGATCGTTTGCCACCTCGGGTGTCCCCGCCTTGTGCCCCGAGTTCCCTGGGATAGGCTCCAGGCTCCCCACGACCCTGTGGAGGATAAGTGCTATGGATAATCTGATCATTACTGCTATCAGCCCAGGTTATCCTTCTATTGTAATTAGATTTCTTGCACAAAAATGACATCTGTGTTTGCATTGGGTTTATTGTTACTTTATTGTTGAATCTTTAACCTTCAATGTCTTTTCACATACTTTACGATGTAGTCAAATTAACAGTCAGGGTGAAATTCCTGGATGGTATTAAACACTCCACACAGTTCAGCATAGCTGCTTCTGTGCCATGGCACTGAAAGAGTTAAGTTCATGCCCTCCTAGTGCACAAACACTCCCTACGGAGCAGCTTCCCAAACAGACTACCTGTTTTCCATACACAACGTCGGCTTGCCCTGAGATCATCCGTCGTTTCATGAGGATTTAATAAGAAGGATTTTGCTTTAACCCTTTTTTTCAGAGGGAGGATAAAATCACCTGCTGCACGGTAGGCTGTGGCACTTTCTCTGCGCTCTCAGTAGGCTACTGTAGATGATGTAGTAAATCCAGGTGAAGCAGGAAACGCCTTTAAGTTTTCATTTGCTTCCCTTTTTCCAAGTCCTGAAACACCAGAGGTTTCATGTCAGCAAAATAAGTTCTCTTTTGCATTTAAATGACTTTTGAGTTGTTTGTGCTATGTTTCGCGGCTACACAGAGTCTTATGTAAAAAAAAAAAAAAAAAAAAGTAGTAGGTAGCCATGGCGACCGTGTGAGAATGCGACCGTCAGTGGTGCAGTTTTTTTCCCCTAATTATACAAATTGTATGGTGGTATGCAGTGTTCCCCCGCGGATGAGTATTTTGTGAAAATACTCTGTGTGTTTGCATATTAACTCACTTTAACTTCTTGGTGAGTCGACACTATTTTGTAATTTCATTTTCAGCTTTGACAGCAGCTGAATCCTCATAATTCCATGTGTGTGAATAAAGAGAAGTGAAAAAGCGACCGTGTGAAATCTCACTCCACCCTGAACTAAAGCTCTTTGGAAGAACTAAAGGCCCCATTTGGAAGTCTGCCACCGAAGTTCTGGTCTCCATGGCAATCAGATGTCCAAGTAGCAGGCTGTAGGGCAGTTTATGCTAATGTAGGCTCTTACTTCTCACTGCAGCACCGGAACCTGTGCTTGACTGTGTGGTGTGGTTGTGGCTGTCATGTGTGTTGTGTTTTAGAGGGCACTGGTTGGGACTCATCTGAATGCTGTTGACATTTCTGCATGGCATAATGTAGCTGCACAAAACATAGGTGACTTCTTTGTGTGTGAGACTTTGTGATTCACCGGGAAAGGGATCCATGTGATATGTATGAAAGCACCAGAGAGGCAGTTCATGGAACGATGTAAAGCCTATAGTATTTACCCCCTAAAAGCATTTGTTCCATTCTTTAGTTGACTATAGATATATCTTCTATTGTACTGTCATTTCTGTGTACTTTTGTAATAATGCAGCTTCTTTACAGCATATTCTGTACAGTGCCAATCATACATAAGAGACATGCATACTGTATGACTGATGTATTTTAAATACCACCATTAGGTATTTTACATTTTACATGATAAGTTAAGATGAACTGAATGTAGTGTTTCTGAATCTGTTAATAGGACTATATATACATTTTATTAAATAGAAGTCACTTGAACCAGGACTCAGACTTAACAGTGATACATACTGAAGCAACGAAACACAGTTGACCCTTGAGTTACTAATTATAAATGGGGAAACTTCACCTTTTACTGAACTTCTATTTAGAAATCAGATATATTCATGTGGAAAAGGGAATATGGGGGAAGGGCTCTGCCATAAGCACAACCCTTATGTTACCTCTCACCTTGTGAGTCAGAGGTCTTTGTGTAACTATAGTAAGTCTGACATTATGTTTTGTACAGAGGAATGGTGTGATTAGCAGAGTTGCAATAACACTGCTGACACGGTTACGAAACAGTCAAGAGGATTTTCTTTGCTTCAACACTTCAGCGTTTCAGAGAGTCAAGTTTGTTTGTAACATGAGTGCAATAGTAACGTAAGGGAACATGATTCTGACCATTATCTGCTTAGGTTCTACATCGAAAGTATGATAACATTTTTGGCCTTATAGAACATTTCCTATAAGATGGCTGCAGATTCTCATGAATTCCTGAAAATGTGTCCATAATAAATGCTTGTACAGTGCACATGTAAATTAAGACTACAGTAATTCATGTTGTGGTGTTCCAGGCGTTCAGAATCACCTACTATCTTGAATCTACTTAAGAACCTTAAACATTTTATGAAGCATGGTGTACCAAAGTGTTCATTTGTGAAAGGTTGAATCTGCTGCACAGAGCTATCTCTATGAAAGCACATCTGTAGCTTCTGCACTGTGGAGCGTTGCGAATGCAGCAGAACTGCTCTGACCAGTTGTGTGTGTTTGTGTGTGTGTGTGTGTGGGTGTGTGTGTGGGTGTGTGTGTGCGCGCGCATACAGGGGAGTTTTAGCTGCTGCTTACACCTTAAGGTAATTTATGCAAATATTAAGTATTTAAAATTGCACTCTCACTGTCAATGCCATGTTTAAAATGTTAGCCACAAATTCATTCAACAACAACACCTCTGAACATGTGCAGTTATTAACATAAGTGCAGTTTGTAGTTTTAACATTGCATTTAATCTTAAATAATTATCTAATTTAAAAGGTTCCCTAGACAATCTGGTGTGAAATATCACCTTACATTGTTTATCTGTTTTGTGGCCTGCAGTTTTGCTCCACCCTCCAGTTCAGCTCCTCAGCCTACTGCCGAACAGACATCAAAGCAACAGGCAACAATTTGTTTTGTATGTAAATGTCACAAGCAGCCTTGAAAACAAAGAGTGTTACTACAACACAGAAACGCGGACAGTATATCAAATCCAAAGGTTTAGGTGCTCTGATGAACCATATGGCTATGGTTGTCTGATTTTTCTCCTGATGTTCTATTCCCAGAATGTCTGTCCGAGCATGTGATTAGTTCAAAAAATGTGTGCTGTTGGAAAAATATGGTGGGTTCATTTCACCTCTGGTTTATTACAAACACAGGTGGAAAAAAAAATATACAAAAGTAACAACAATAGAGATAAATTTAATCAAAGTTGTAAGATTAGGTGAACTTCCAAGTTATAAGGGTTGGTAGTGTTTTATAGTTGCCCTTGTTCAAAGTGAGCCCTTGTTGTTTGCTTACTGTCTGACCTTTGTTTAGACTGGCTGGATTTATCACACTAAAAGTCCACCGTTTCTAATTTAAATACACAAGGGTCTTGTGGCCTTTAAAATGACTTAGAGATATCATTTGATGAGCTGTGTAAACATCACAAATCCTGTTAGGATCACATTTATCTCATGTATATAAACAAGTGGACTCATCTCACCATCCTGACCAAACATGAAACTCCACCGAGGATTGTAATAATCGTCACACTAAATAAGATGTACGTAAGACAATGTGCTCCCTTGGCTTTACCATTCATCAAGCCATAACCAAACCCTTTGTGACTTGTGTGTTGATGGTTAATGTAATGAGCTGCCAAGTCCGCACTATGAGCAATGATCATATAAACATTTAATTACTGTAGGTATTATTCATAATTTTTTTCAACCTAGTTCAATTTGTCGAGCCCAACGAGGGAAGAAAACATCTTAGAAGAGCTATGCTTATTTGCAGTGTGTCAGCTGACTGATTGCATCACCTAGGTGGATTGTCCGCATTTTTGGGTGACTCCTCATTTCTGTTGTAGGGGATTTCTCTGAGCCAACAACAGTAATACGTAGCAGAGATTAAACTGTTTGTTTCGATTTATGGTTTCCTGTTTAATCACATTATCCTATGTCTTTTAACATTTAGATTCTTCATCTTAAACTTAGTTATGGAAAATATGTTCAGATGGGTATAGTTTCGAATTAAGCCCGACATTGGGTTGAGTAGCTCTGTATGTCAGATGCGCTTAATGTAACATCCGTTTTTGGTTCCTGTGTGCTCAGTTCCTTATTTCGAATGGTACTTGGTGGGTTGGCTATGAACCATACTGTCTGTCCTGTGTAGTCGTGCCATTTAAAATGCGTTGTGATATCAGCCAGAGTACAAACATTTTACATACTCTTTTTCACATGAACAATACTGCAAGTCTATCCTGACATGTATTTCAGGAAATGTTCACTTAGGATGGGTATTAACCTGCTGTGTATTTCTGTTCTCCTTTGATATGTCAGATCATGACATTGAGGTATTTTGCTAGAAGTAACCTTATATCTCAGATATACAGGGACTATTTCCATCTCTTACCTGACAGTGTGGTTGATAATCAGACTCTCTTTACCAATGGCATTACCAACCATCACTGCATAACTGATGCTATAATGCTGCATGTTGCAGTGCAGTAGATCAGACCATCATTCCGTGAGTTAATCCAGATTCCAGGCCATGCTTGATGATATAACATTAGGGGGGGAGAGGGAAGTGTGGCCTCAATAGTGCTTCTGTGCAAGAAAGGGAGTCTGTGCATGTGTGCCTGCCTGGTCAGGCGCTGCTACATCGAAACAAGTAATTTGGTTAATTAAGCAGTTGTATGCTTTCTTGAGCTGTGCTCCACAATCTGTCTTTTATTCATTTATAGCAGCTATAAATTCTTTGTCATATACCATCATGTTGGTGGACAGATGAACCAGCATGAACATGTCAGTTTATTCTACTTTCTTTTACCTTGGAACCAATTTTTGTCTGTCATTTGCCTTCGACATGAATACATAAATAGTAAATCAAATAAATATACTGTTCCTTTTAAAATCATATGTTCTCCTGCATTTACAGTTGCAATCAAAAATATTCAACTCCCATTGCAAATCAGGTTTATTGTCAAAATGTACAGACTTTCAGCTGTTTGCGATGAACAAATCAAACAAAAGCAATTGAAATAGTTCAGCATGATGAATGCATCAATAGGATTCCCGAAATTCAACTGGAAAATGCAACTTATAATGATTTCTCCAGTCTCAAAATGATTCAACCCCCTGAATAGAATCCCTCACAACAGCACAAATATGCAGAACAGGTGTTGTCGCAAGCACACCTGATGCTAAACTAATCAAGGGCTTCATTAGTTGCACCAGGTGTGCTTGAGCTGGAACATGTGAAATACATGAACTAGCATAATAATGCCTAGACAGGTTTAGAGCTTCAGTCAAACTAGTCTGGCCATTCTTCTTTGACCTCTCACATCAACAAAGCACCTGTGTGTGTGTGTGCGTGTGCGCGCGCACACACATATATAATGATTGTGTATGTTCTCTAGATTATGTACTTTTGCTTCTAGTACGTTTTGTGCCACTGCCATTTTAAGACAAAATGCCTCTTGAGAGCTCTGACTTCATTAAGCAGATCTCCTGAGGTTAGACTGACTGTTTTAAAAATGAACTCATTACATACATTCGCATCTGGTTGAATAAATATGACTTGCTTAAGTAAACTAACTACCTACTGATTAAGATACTGATTTAAGTCCTCAATAATCTACATACTGAGCATTTTTAAAAATCGTGAATAGGCTTTGAAATCCTTGCGCTGCTGTAGGAAGCACATTTGTTTAAATGAATATGCAAGGGAGAGTGTTCAGTTGTCTGGTATCTGAAGCACTGGACTGTGTGGAAGTGAGGTCATATAGGTTTAGGCTGTCAAGCTGAAGATTTGAATAACAAACTACACATACACAAGGAAGCCTTTTTTAAAAAAAAAAAAAAAAAAAAAAAAAAAAAAAACTCCACCTGATTTTTACTGCACTCTGTGTAGTAAGCCACTGTGTCAGAAGGGATTATGCATGATTTCAAGGCAAAGGATCAATCACAAACATCTGACACACAGATGGTTCATCACAGAGTGGGAATAACAATACGTAGTGGGGACATCAACGTTCTCAAATTACAGGAGGAAAATGTAGACAGAAGGTCTAAAATTGTCTGCAGTGTGAATATACTCAAAGTATATGTATGAACAAAATAGGAGTTGTTTTAAAAGATTAGTAGTATGCACACTGCCCTTTTCGAGTGACAAGAATGCATAAGAGAGGCACACATTTATATCTACCTGATAACGGGTCTAGAATTAGATCACGTTCAGTAGTAAAATAACTAACCAAGGTTTCGGTCCCACACTGTGGCACTTGGCTACACATTGGTATCACCATCGCTCTGCCGGAAACCTACTGCCTTTCAGAGGAAGTGTGTGTGTGTGTGTGTGTGTGTGTGTGTGTGTGTGTGTGTGTGTGTGTGTGTGCGTTTTGTTTTTTTTTTTTGTTTTTTTGAATAGAAATACACATACATACACATGCTGTAAATATGCAGAACCACATCCACACAGACCTTCTCACCCTTACAGCTAATGGAAAGAAAGAGTTTAGCAACCCTCACCCTTTATCCTGTGTATTGTTCTTTCTTTGAGCATTTGTAAGCATGCACATAATCATACACATATTGGCTTGTAATCTTACTACAAAGCCATTACACACACAATATTAGCTATATTCTGTCCCATCTTAGTTTCCAGGCTAAGTTTCAAGTGGACTTGCTGCCAAGAGTTGTTAACAATTCCATGATAAACTATGATTGTTTGACTATTTATAACTATTTGTTCATAAACCAGTATTGTGTTAGTCTCTTTATATTCATTATATGCTTGTGGAATCAGCTAAAAAACGAATTTTTTAGCATGTCACAGACATTTTTGACAGTCAAGTGGATTTTACTCAAACGTCACTGAGATGTTCAGATGTTTTCCGGTAGTTGTTAAAAAGATCTCTATGACTTATGCACAGACTTGGGTCTGTGAGTGAATGCAACAGTAAACTGAATTTGCATCTCTGTAGACAAGCTCTCTTGACACTCTCTTCCGACACTTTCTTTAGCACTGCGAGGAAGAGAGTGTTTTTCATTATAATAATAATAATTGTATCATCCATTCAACCAGAGTTTGCCATAGTGTACCCATCTCTCTATTACTGTCTCTCACCCTCTGCTCTGTCTCTTTCTGTCTCACTCTCTCAGTATTTCCCCCTCCCCCACAAACACCGAGCAAGCACTTCTCTTTTCCTCTGTCTGCAAAACACTGAACGCACAGCTTTCAGAAGATGCTTGTGTTTTCATACGCGTGTTGATTTTATGGTTGCTCCAGATCGCCATGCCATAACAGTAGGTTAACTCCCATCATGAGCTTTGACTCTTGACAGTTTGGAGCTTCCAAAACAGTACCATGGTGGATTATTACTCCAAGGTTCGGCTCAACTGCCGTCCCAAGACTGCTTTGGCCATCTCTCTGCATCCCCAGGTAGGCTTGAATTTCCATACGACAACCAGATTGTTAGTTTGAGGTACAGTGTATGAGCTTTCTGCTTATGTTTCGGATCTGACCAGCTCTAGTATCAGTAAAACTTTAAATGCAAGTTGCTGTGATTAGAGGTGAGCTTGTCAGAGGTGATTATTGTGTTGTTTTTGAAAGCAGGAAGTTGTGAGAAAACGAAATCGAATGAAATTAGAAGTTTTTCTACTGTTAGTGGCTAGTCTGCTCTGCACTCTTCCTGTCAGAAACTTGGGTGCAGAAAACGCCTAGGTGTAACATGTCAAAGTGTGTGTTCACTTTGTGGTAAGAAGAAGTAAGATGCTCATGTTCTTGCTGTGTGTGTTATGACATATCAGATGCTATGAAAACACGTTCCAGCCAACAGTGAATGAAGGGCGTAGTAATCAAGGGCCACTGCTATTGTACTGTTTGGTCTACTTCATTCAAAGTATAAACTGATCAATAATGTGTGTGTGTGTGTGTGTGTGTGTGTGTGTGTGTGTGTGTGTGTGATGGGTGGCTTCAAACATTGAATGTCCTCATTTACCCTGGTTGCTTGACACAAAAATATAGTAGATCTCTTTGTGTCCCATCAGTCTTATTCTGTCTCCCATTCTTCATGTCTCTCTCTTGCTCCCTCCGTATCTCTGTGTCTTCCTCACTAACTCACTTATTCCTTCTCTACCTCTCATTCCCGTTAGCCTACTTATAAAGTGACATATGCAGGGTATATCCATGTCTCTGTTGGCTCAACGCATTCAGCTCATCTAATTTTATCCTCAAAAAGATGGCATGCATTCTGGGAATTGCATATCTCCCATAAGAGCTTGTTTTCTCTCGCTCTCTTTTTTTATGTCCCACCTCTTCTCTTTCTCAAAACCGTCTCTTGCACATGTTATGCTCTCAGATGAAAGTTGTAATGTTTTGGTTAGCATAATTCAAGTTCCAGGGGAAAGATGCATACAGTGGGCTAATAAGGAGAGACGGAGCACTTGACCACCCTAACAGTACACCTTAGCTCAAGTTGTGGAAAAAATGTTCGTGAACTATTTGGAATGGCTCCAGAAAATATTTCACAAACAACACACATTTTGCATTGCTGTATCATTATTGCGCAAATGATTTAAATGGACATGGTCACTGATGGACAGGTATGTGATCCTCGAAGTTAATGGCCTCTTGATAAAGGAGAACTTAGACATCCCCGTTCCTCAATAGTTGTGATATGGCTTGATCAAATAAGATTTTCATGAACCTTAGAAATCTTGTTAATGGTTAAAGGTAACAAATGGTACAGTCTGCAAACACTAGGCAAAAACAGGTATCTGGTATATGTAATATGTTGTCATAAAAAAAAGAGCGAGAAAGGGTTAGGGCTAATCAGAGTTTATCCTGGAGTAAGCGGCAACTGTACAAAAAACTCTCTAATTACTAAAGACCTGCTGTGTATTTTACACCAGTACTGTTATAATGTTTGTTTTGTGAAGAGATGAGACAGATAGTTGAATTTCTCTGTAAATATACACAGCCTGTTTGATGAAAACAAATCTTTAGACCTCAATCCTGATAGACAGGCCTTTATACATGAATTTACTTTAATCAGTCTGTACAGGATTTCTGAGGGTTTTTTTTTTTTTTGTGATTATCGCGGCCAAAAATGCGTAATTTTACAGCGGCCTTTTTCCAAATTTGCAATACTACTTGCAGGGTTTTTTTTTGTGGAAAGCTACTTGAATTTTGTGAAATTGCAATTGCACGAAATTGTCTTTCACAGTGATGTTTGTTAGTAAATGAGACCTTTTTTTTTCCATGTTCGACACACGTGAATCGAAGAGGGCTTTGTGTGAATGCGTGTTGTTTTAACATGACGTTATGCATCTGGGCCCAAACCTGTGGAAAGTCTGCGGTAATTTTGAAAAATTGCAAGCTCTTCTGAATTTTGTGGAGTTTGCTTGATTGTGAATTTCTGCCATCACAAAAACGAAAGAAAACAAAAGACCTACTAACTAGCATTAATTAACAGCTATAGAAAGTATAGCATAAAGTTAATGCCATTAATAACATTTCCACATGAATAGCTTATTTCTTATCATGAATCTTATAAATAAAAGGGTCTACATGGTTTTCCTATCAGTGCATTTAACTGGTTAAACCATTTGTTCAGTAATCGAATAGCAATATAAAATGCGGTGTTATAGTTTGGAGCCATTCTTTCAGAAATCCATAGAATTTCAAAGAGCTCACAACAATCTTAATTGCACAGCTGAAGCTGTTCTTTCTTTCTTCCTTCCTTTCTTTCTTTCTTTCTTTCTTTCTTTCTTTCTTTCTTTCTTTCGTTCTTTCGTTCTGTCTCTGTTTGTCTGTCTTTCTTTCTCTCTCTCTCTCTCTCTCTCTCTCTCAGAAATACCTCATCAAAAGAGGTGTGGCCTCGCAGAAATCTCTCTTAGGGATACAGGTGAGCTGAGGACTATATCAGTCTAAGGAGCTAAACATTGGATTTAAGCCATCGCTGATGACTAATCCCCATTGTCTTGCTTGTCTTACACGTATATTTAGTGATATTCAGTAAGGTGTATATTTCAGAGATGTTCATTTTTCAGCGAATGCTGCTCTCAGACTGTCTCAAAATACCAACTTAAGTGCTTCGGATGGTGTCGGGCAATGTGTGATACTGATTTGATACTGAGTTATGGGAAACAGGCATTATGGCACCATGCTATTAAGACAAGCTGTGAGATGCACTATGAGCACTACACGTATGCGTTTTGGTCTTTTTTTGAATATTTGACAGAAATAGGTGTGGTGTTGGGGTAGCAATTTTTATATAAGCTACTGAGTTTTCTCACTTGACAAAGCTTAATGGTAGCAAGTCTTTGGATGGTAGATACAACGTCAGGATGGAGTCTTTATTTTTGCACGATTTGTTTAGATAAGAGGCAAGTATGTGATACACTACTAGTGCTGTTAGTACACATCTGCATACGTCCCTGTGTTAATCAATATAAGCCTGTAACAGACGTTCAAAAGTTGGAAAGTTGCATCACTACAGTCTCAGTATGAGTTCAACTTACTAATGTACTAATCTGATGAATTTTACATGTTGTATTTATGGACACGTGGCACAAAAGCACAGAAATGAAGCTCCAAATACAGAACCACAACAATTATGGTTCAATTTCTGGAATTATTTATTGCACTTTTTTATTCATACTGGACTAAATGTATTCGATAATGCAGAATAAATAAATGTTCATTTAAGCATCTTTGTGTTTGTCATAGTCAATCATTGCTGTAATTTGCAGGTACTTGTGTACTTAAAAAAAAAAGTGTTTAAAAGATATATGTTGTGGCAGTCATGATGCGTGTACAGCATCAAAATGACCTCAGTGGGTAGGATCGGAAAATATGCCAAATTCAATACAATACTGATCCAGTGTTTCAGGCCAGTAACACCAGGCTACTATTACCAAAACTCTGTATCAGAACAAGTGTGTGTTTTCAGTAATCTCTTGCTGTTGCACTTTGACACAAATACTTACAAAATATATGTTGACCACGAGTTCCAAGTTCCAGAAAAGTCCTTAATTTTCTCCATCTTCCTATGTTATTGCTATGTAAAAGGTGTTATAAACTTTTCGTTATATCATAACTTGTTCTGGCCCTGCATATGTGCTTGTACTCTCGGGTCTGGTATATATGGTTCTTTATTTGCGCTATCTGTGAGACATGTAAATGTCTCTGAATAGAACAAGTGATTAGGTTGCTGTGGTTGTATTCTCAATTTTTTTTTTTCAGTCTACAGGAAGAGATTTTTTTAGCGCACAGTGTCTGACTAAACAAACATTGTTACCCCACTCCTTGAATGCAGGGAGAAAAAAAAGCAGTGTGGGTGCCTTTGTTTGTGTCTTTGTGTTTGTCTCAGTGCACTTCATTTGCCCTAAACAGAGACATATGTGCAAAAAGAATTGTTATTGTCATATTGTCAGGACTTGATTCATTTTAGTTTTTTATTCATTGATTCATCTCTACCAGGTTGAGGATGAGGATCTGACGGCAGTGTATGAAAACCTGCCCAGGGCACATCAGCGCATCAGCAGCTTTCCCTCCGCTTCTGCTTGGGGCATTTCAGAATCTCCTGAACTCCATGACACTCTCCTTCTAGGCTCCGAGGGATGGGAGATCCACACTGACGAGGAGACTGGAAAAGAGTACTACTATCACCCCAGCACAGGCCGTAGCACCTGGGATTACCCTCTTAGCTCCTCAATGGAGTCTGAGGTGGGGGCTAAGGATTTTCCTGTCTCCCCCACTTCATCCCTGTCTCCAGCCTGTTCGCCCACAGATGAAGCAAGAAGGACCTCCGGCTGGGAGAAGGTGCTAGATGAGAGGAGTGGCAGACACTATTTTTTTAACCCTATCTCTGGACAGAGTTCATGGGACCCACCGGATGACTTGCTGACTCCTCCCCTGTCAGCCAACAGTCTGCAGGAAGGGGCACCGGTATAAAAAGCACACACAGAAACTACCTCTGTATTTGCAGCATTTTTTTAGTTCACATATAAGCCACTGGAATGTAAAATAAGCTTGAAGCCCCAGTCACTGTCAGGCTAGTTTTTTTTTTTTTAGCACAAACAGATATCAAGAGATGATTCAGTTTGATTCAAAAGATGATTGCAGTTGGTTACAGCTAAAATAGTATTTTAGAATACACACAATGAGGTTTGTATATAACCAAAAATATGCAACAAAAAAGATTGGCCTATGACTGCACAGTAATATTGCTGTGATTTGATCTCAAACTGGGGACAGAGTGCGTTTATAATAAAACTCAAAATAACACTTTTTTGGAAGCGCAATCTAATCTAACAGTCTACAACTACTTGTTATACTTACAGTCATATAAAAAAAAAAGTACACCCCATGGAAATTGGTGGCATTTGGGACATATTTGGACAAGCAAACATTTGATCCTCTTTGAAACAGTGCCTATTAATAAAGTTGATACACTCTATCAAATGACACAGAAAATCGACATGTTGTAGTAATTTTCACAATTTAATTGAACAAAAAACAGATCAGTCACATGGAAAAAGTAAGTAAACCCTTACTTACTTTAAGATAAACTACATTTTATCACACCTTCAAATCCAGTTGTTGAAGATTGGGTGGGGGTGATTAGAACCTGCTTAGGGAGTGCAGGTGGAACCTGTCTTATTTGTACCCCTCTCATATCTAGTGTCTGGAGTTCCCTTTGTTATTGAGGTGTGTAGTGTCATCATGCCAAGATCTAAAGAGTTCTGTAAGGCCTTCAGAAAATAAGGTTGTGGATGCCTATGAGTCTGGCAAGGGATTTAAAGAGATCTCCAAATCATTTTAAATACATCATTCCACTGTAAGGAAAATAATCTACAAATGGTGCAGATTTTAAATGACTGCCAATTAGTCCAGGACTGGCCATCCCAGCAAATTCAGACCAAGAGCAGACCGTTTGTTGCAAAAAGAAGTTTCCAAGAACCCCAAAATTTCATCACAGGATTTGCAAGGAAGTCTTGCAACTGTTGGTGTCAAAATGCATGCTTCTACAATCAGAAAGGGATACAAATTTGACCTGCATGGGAGGCGTGCCACGAAAAAGCCTTTGCAAGACTACAGTTTGCAAATAAGCATATAAGCAAAGACCAGACCTTTTGAAATAATGCGCTCTGGACAAATGAATCAAAGATCGAGTTGTTTAGCCACAGTAACAGCAGTCACGTTTGGCGCAATCCAAAGACAGCTTTTCAGAAAAAGTACCTCATAGCAGCTCTGAAACACTGTGGTAAAAATGTTATGGTTTCGGGTCGCTTCGCTGCCTCAGGGACTGTTGAGCTTTCATTCCAATATTTCAACTATGATTTCTGCATCATATCAAAGAGTGCTTGAAGATAATGTGAGGCCATCTGTCCGAAAGTGGACCTTTCAACAGGATAATGATCCTAAGCACACTAGCAAATCCACCAAGGCATGGCTCAAAAATAAGAAATGGAGGGTTATGGAATGGTCTAGTCAAAGCTAGGCTTTCAATACAGTGTTTTTACTAGGCCATTCCTCAAACCTCCATGTGGGGGGATTTGAAACTGGCAGTATATGCAAGAAAACCTTCAAACATCTTGCACCTGAAAGAATATTGCATGGAAGAGTGGTCAAAAAAGTGGTCTGCTAAAGGGAGCAATACTAGCTTCTAGGGTGTACATACTTTTTCTACAGAAGAATATCACATATATTGATATTTCTGTTGAATAAATGATTGAAAAATTTTTCCTTGTGGTTTTGTTCAAGTATATCAACTTCATTAATAGGCGCTGTTTCAAAGATGATCAAATGTAAGCTAACAATTTCCATGGGGTGTACTTATTATCAACTGTCAACCTGTGATCCATCATTAGCCTCCCCTCCCTGAGGAAGACTACCCTGCTGAAGAAGATAGTCCAGCAACTCTGAGGCAGGAGGATGCTTTCTCCTTTGCTGGTTCTTCAGAATACTCACTGGCCCACGTGAAAAAAACAGTCATTCCCAGAGCGTGTCTAGACCGCAGTGCTCCTGCAGGCTGGACACTAAACGTTGACCCTGATGGAGTCTGGATCTTCACCAACGACCATACACAGGAGCAGGTAGTGCATGCTTAGACTTTTATTACAAACTGTACATACCCATACCTGAGTTGAGCATTAATTTTTTTCTCTTTTCTCCGTTTTTATATTTGGAATGTTATAAACAACATAAATGTTTGTGTGGACAGTGGATCAAGTCACTAGATGATCGGGGACAGACATATTACTACCTGAAAGACGGCTCCAAGTCTGAGTGGAACTTACCTGAAGTGAGTGAAAACTTTTGTCTTAAAATGAAGGGCAACAAATACATCCTTTCATTTCAATAATTATTGTTTGTTTTTATTTATTTATTTATTTATTATTGTAATGTGCTTAATTTATAATTAAATTAATTGATTTAATTAAAAAATAAATCAGTGGTTTGGAAAAGCCTTAAATTGAAAGAAGCTTGCTTATAGCCTATGTTTTCACCTGGATGACAGAGGGCTTTCTGGGACCATACCTAGGCACAAAACAGACATACCACTTTAACATAATGAAATAATACATATGGAATTATGTAGTGACTGAGACAATTTTGAATATAAATTTGAACAGTATTGCTGTTGACATTTTCCCACATTCTCAACCAGCTTCATCAGGGAGCCTCACCCAGGAGGCTCTTCCTAAAGCTCCAAAACAGGCTGAGCTCCTCACTGCTTCTCCTCAGTTTTAAGTTAAAACTACTTGCTTGGGGAAGCAGTTTAATTTAATTCAGTTTAAAACCAACAAAAGAAAATTTGTTGCAGAAATAAATGTATACATGGCCATTTACTTCACTATGTAAATTAACTGGATATGAATTTCAAAAATACACAAAATACACCAAACCAAAATACACCAAACTAGTGATCGGTTAATTGGCTATCAATAATTTTATTCAAAGCAACTTTGCAAACTGAGTAACAATACACATTCCACAAAGTAAAAAAAAATCACAGTCAGAGATGACAGTCTTTCACTAGATTCCCACCAAATTAGAGACTAAATATGCCTGTTCAGCAAAGCTAAAATTCTCATCACTTTTGAATCCATTTTCCACTTATTGATCATATTAGGGGCAACATGGAGGTGCATCAGGTAGCATTGCCACCTTACAGCTCTATCGCCTAACTATCAGTGCAGAGTTTAACACGTTCTCCCCCGTGTCCATATGGTTGTCCACCGGGTTCTCGAATTTCCTCCGACTTCCCAAAAACATGACAGTAGGTGGAGCGGCTACTGTAAATTGTGAATGATTGCACGTGTCGTCAGACTTCTTTCATACCTAACGTCGGGGCCTGATGATATAAATAGATCTGAGCTGATGTACGATGTATGTGTACAAACTTCAATCAAACCAATTCGGACTGATCACCCCTGACGCAGCACTGACTGTGAATTACTATTTAAGGATTGTGAGGGCAACGCATGATATCCAATAATAGAATAGTTTTTTTCCCGTGACTCAGTAGTCATGTTAATAATCATGTTTTTGCTTTTAAAAAGAAAATGAAAAATCTATGCACTGTGACTTTCATTATATTTCTTTTCTGTCATTTGTTTTCAAATAAGAGGGAATTTAATGAAAGGTGTTTTTTTTTTTTTCCCCCTTCAGCATTCTGCAGGTTTGAGACGATTGGGAAATGGTGGGACAGTGGGGCAGGATGGACTTGGAATGATGAAAACCTGGAGGAATAGCACAGGATCTCAAGATGAGGTGCGTGCACACACACACACACACACACTCTCACTCACTCTCTCAAGGATTGTTGCAGCCCATTCAATGATGTATACTATCACTTGGAGCATGATGTATAAAAATCGAAATAAAACTCAGTTCATTCATTCATTCATTTACTCATTCATTTTCATAACTACTATATCCTGAACTTACCTTAAGTAAGTCAGGGTTCACACCGTATGATTTTGGCCACGATTTGGTCGTCTGAGACAAATTTTGAGAATCTTAAAAGATTCCTTTAATCCTAGGCCAAAATCTGTAGCCTTTGATCGCTAGTTTGACGTGTTCCCCGACAACTGATTAATGGCTGCCGCGTTCACATATTTCCTCCGATTAAATTCTGGCAGTGACAGAAGATTTGAGGCACAGTCCTGTAGTGTGGCTTCTCCTACTCCGTACGAGTCTTCTTGCGTGCGTGCGTTTTTTTTTTCTTGACTGTTGTACAGTCTGACATTAATGACAACTGAGATCCTACAGTGTGACATGGATTACAGTGGGGATCAAGTTCGTACAGTCTGACAAGCAACAGTCGCAAACGACTATTATAAATCGCACAGTGTGCACCCAACTTTAGTCTTATATGTGATTAAAAATTCTTAAAAGATACTAACTAACCCTGTACTCGAATTACCACGAAACACGTGCAGGGTGTCCAACCAGGGGGCATTGTTGGACCCCTGCTTTGTCTGTGCCCCTTTACTTTTTCCTATTTTGATACAATACAGGCTTCCACTGAGATGGATTCCATAATTCATTCATTCATTCATCTTTAACAGCCTCTTTATCCTGGTCAGGGTCACGGAGCCCATTCTGGAAACACAGCGGGAATGAGATGAAAGTGGACATGGGGAAAGCATGCAAAAAACTCTGCACAGATTAGAACTAGAAATAAAACTACATGATTCAGCCATATTATACTGTATACTGTATTTTATGTTGCAAAATAGATTATGTAAACTAATGTAATAATAATTCAATATATTGTAATGTAATTGAAGTTGATTTTAACATGTTTATCATAACTTACAGTACTTAACTATTCTCAAGTAAGATAAGACCTATTTCATAAATCATTACAAAATGATTAAGTGTAGTTAATCTAGTTTTCCTAAAGTAGCATTTGTTTCATACTTGTTTTTCCTCCAAGAAATAACTGAATGATATGTTTTAAATATGTTTATTCTTGGAGCACCACTGCACCTCCAGTAACACTGGTTGGAAGGAAATAAACAAACACAATTTTGTGGAGATCTAAATGGCTTTTTCTCGCTGACAGAAACTTCCCTTTAGTCATCGCAGGAATGCTTCAGACAGCGATATGTCTGGCTCTCCAGAAATGCTGCATAATGTAAGTGACTGACCTGACTTATCCACTTGACATCCACTTGATTGTGCATGCACGTGATTAATCTTCCATGATAGGCAAAGAAAGTATACATTTATCCACATCTGGTTAGTCCAAGAGATGTAGTTAAGGGAACACAGAGTCTTAAATCCTCACCAGCAGACTGTCATATAATTACAGGCTTGTACGTTTACCACAACACAATAGAGTGACTACCGGAATTACTGGTACCCACCATGAGAATTATAATTTTTTTAAATAATGAATTAATATAAATTTAAACAATATTGCACAAGCAAGAGGGCTGTTGACGTGAATATCAGCATGTCTGTGATTCGGCCATGTGCACGAGGCTGCATGCCGAGTGCCACAGGTAATCATGGGCATGCTTATATTCACTACAACAGCATGATTGAGAGCATGAGTCCTCATTCTTAAAACTCAAAAATCTGAATATTTCATATGAAAATATGTGAGAAGTAGTATTATAGTAAGGAGATAAGGGTATAGGTAGAAAGTGCAATTTGCCTGCATCCAATAGACAGACAGACAGACAGACGGGTGAATGGATGCATGGATGGATAGATAGATAGATAGATAGATCGATCTTCATCATCAATGCACAGTACAGGTACTCCTCAACAAAATTCAGTTTAGCATCTACCAGAAGTGCAAATAGTAGCATTGTGCAAATTAACAAAGTGTAGTTTGAATATGTAAATATATACAGTAAATAAATAACAAGGCTATGGGCAGTGAATATGTGCAGTAGCTATTGAGTAGATGACAGTATGAATGATGCATTATGAATGATGTTATAATAGAAAAGCTCTAATAGGTATTTTAAAAAATGCCATATATGTAAGTATTAGTCATAAATATATGTCAGAGATATGTACACTGTACATACAACAGTACATATACTATAAATATAAAATTATATATAGATAATACAAAATATACAGTATAGAATAGAGACGTTCACAGTACCATTATTAAAAAGAATTGTACTTGTATCTTCATATTGCGCATTTTGATAGTACATTACACTTATTTTCATATGGAGCTGTCTGATTTTTAGACATCCTGAGAACGACATTTGATGTAGGAAATTGTATTTGATATTAGTGCACTTCATGGCGCCATCTACTGGCACGAGATAATAAGACCTGGACCTCTGAAGGTGGAATGGAATATCCAAATAAGAGACCGGCAAATAAGAAGTCTTCAGTCTTGACACCTAGCTAACATTAGCTGTTTAAACTGCTGCTCAACTGGATGGAATGAAGACACTTGTATGATCAAGAAATACATGTGAATGCATCTACAAACAGTTCAGCAGCTACTCATATTGTTTTTGTCAGCTTTTTAATGCAGCTACAATATAGTTTACCTGCTGCTGAGCACTAGACACCGTTCGTTCCGCCATGTCAGAGGACGCACCACAGTTAATGGAGTGGGTGTGGCTAACTTTCAGAGTACCTCCCACTCCAAAAAGTTCACCAATAGAGATTTAAGGTGAATGCCTTGTGGATTTAATTATTTTATTTGCAACTTTTAGCACAAAATTAACTCCATATTACAGCTATATCTGGGAATAACCGGCCAAATCAGATAACGGAATCTCAGCTATAGAAAGTGTTTTTGAATTGTATCTGCTTATTGAATTGCTGGACTTCTGGTGGAGTGATTAAATAAACAGAAGTTCTGTTATACTGTTTCATGAATATTTCATTTTACTTTGTGATGGGACTCCAATTTTTTTGATATATTTGCTTACTTATTAGTTACCACTGGGTCTACACAATATAGACAAGCATAATGATGATGTATTGTTGCTGCATGACTCTGACAAGTGACAAAAATGTATCAATTAAGTCTTATCAGCTGTGCAGGTAATTGCAATTAATGTACTCTACAATGGTCATGTTCTGTTATATGTTGATCCAGTTAAGTGTTTTTTAAAGGGGTCATATCATGATTTTTAAACGTTCATTATTTTGTTTATTGAGTGTAATAAAATAGGTTAACATGCTTTAATGTTCATAAACGCATTATTGGTCACATACCTTACATTGTTGCAGTACCTCTATTCCCAGGCTGCCTAAAACACTCCAATTTCTCCAATCCTGTCCTTCCAAAAAGCCCAGAGTGCTCTGATTGGCCAGCTGACCCATTGCATTGTTATTGGCCAAAAACCTCAAGCGTGCATCAGAAATGTAACGCCCCTTGGGTTAGCTTTAGCCTCCATGGCTTCTAAAAGCAATTCTAAGCTCGTTGAATGTCGGTTTTACTGTATCAGTTCGAGCCCGAGTTCGGAAAATGCCGATGATTAAGTGGAAACAACTTTGAAAACATGACTTGATCAGAACGTTTCACAGTGATAAATTTTTATTTTGTAACTCTCTTACCTTTCAGATAGGATTTAAATTCCGACACCCCGCTGGTGAGCTGGCATGTTGTTAAGTGGAAAACTATGTTATGTACACCGCTGTTGTGCATACATAGGTACTCATGCAATATATCTTTGGAAAGCTAAGATTCTTGTGATTCAACTGATATAAACCGTTTCAGGATACAATCACAACAGCAGCTACAATCAACGTCTAAGTCAGCCCACCAACATACAAACAAACAAATACTTTAAAAAACTGAGGCAACTTAGCAATCTTTAGCTAGCATGTTAGAAGAGTTCTACAACTGAGCCCTGGACCACAACACAAAACTCTGCATTTGAACAGTCAATAGCAGATACTTCATAAAATAATCAAACATAATTACAGGTTCTGATTCAGAAGCACAACATTGTCTGAGTAAAGTGGGAATTGCCCCACATTTCAGGAGTAGCCTTTGTGTCTAGCCTGCCTTGCCAGGTTCAGGAAGTTGTCCTCCATAAAATGCGCTGTGCACAAGCAAACGTTTGGGTTGTACTGTTCAGGAACAGTATTATAAATAAACAGTAACCACTGATTCCTAATCTCGTCCGTTTTTGGAAGGCCAAACAAAGGAGTTTGCTTTTGCATCAAAACACACAGCGTCTCCATGACATAGTGCCTGAATCGTCTTCTTTCTTCGCGCCTGCCTTTTGGTGGGATTATGCTAATAGTTCACGTAGTGACGTAGACATTCGCAGAAGTAATATCAGGACTTCAAACGATGCGTTTTGGGCAGGTCTGGAGCAGTGTTCTCTGTTAGATAAAATAAATCTAGAGATGCACCGATACTAAATTTCTCAGCCGATACCGATAACCGATTATTCAGAGTGGTATCGGCCGATACTGATAACCGATACTGATAGTTCTGCCCTTTATACCATCTTTTAAATGAATAATTAATTCCACAATTCTGAAGGAAATGCAAATGAAAACTTTATTCTCTCCATTTCAGCAAGTTGTTTCACAGTTTCTGGTCTCATAAACATTAACACATTACTCTAATTAACATTAACACATGAACTCAATTCTGAAGATTAAAGTAAGATTATTAATTTATTGAATGTTATTAATTCATATTAACATTGACTGAATTCTAAAAAACCTCCTGTTAGTCTCACATTCACTCTCCACAAACACAAGCATTTCCACTTCATCACTGACATCAAACTGGTCATATATAATATCAACTTTTTATATATTAACATTAACTGGATATGAAATATACTACTTTATAAATATATTTTTCTGGGCAATATATACTTTTTTGCCAACTCATCTTTATTTAAATCTTTCAACGGTGTATTGGCGCTTTAATTCAGCGCGAGCAGCGCGGCAAAAAAAAAGAAATCGGTTTGACGCCGAAACTCCTGCTTCACTGCTGCAACGTCCGGTGTAAAATTTTAATGGGGCAGAGCTTGAAAAATTGCCTTTATTGCCAATAATCGGTATCGGCCGATACATCGGTGCATGTTTGTGACTTTGCAGATCTTATACATGCACAAACAGATACATTACACACCCAAACAAAAGGAAAATGAAAAAAAAAAATCATGATATGACTTCATTAAAAGCCAAGGAGTCCTCTATATCATCAAATTTGGTAGCTTTATATATATTCAGTGTTATTTTATGGTTTATATCATGAACTCTTGTCATTATTTGCAGAGGCAATGGTGACTACAGTGCATTATTGAAACATTTGTAGCATTATAAAGTAAGGCTGATGAAGGAGTATTTTGACAAAGGCTCTTAACACATGGACATATAAAGAGCTTTAAATACTATAAATACTAAATACTTAGTATTTAGTACTAAATACTTTAAATACTACACTGTCTAAGCAGTGTAACACTATTGAGTATGGCACATCGCCTACTAATCATTGGATAGTAAAGACACATTTATGCTAAGATAAGAATTGAGACATAAATAAAATACACAAGTAAGCAACTGTAAACAAGCATTAGAATAACTATATATTGTTCACAAATCTGCAGGTACCTTTGCTGCCTGCTGAAAATGCATCATATACTCTGAAATCCTCTTATTCCTTATTCCCATTTTTAGATGTCAAATTTGGAGAAAGCTGGAATCCTCAACAAGACCAAGATATCTGAGAACGGTAAAAAAGTACGGTAAGGACAAAAGCTTGTTTTGCATAAATGTGATTTATAAGGGTGATAAACAATATTACTTTTGTGGTTTCATGATTTTGTTTAACAAAACCTGCTTGTCAATACTGTTTCCACAGAAAAAATTGGGCTCAGTCATGGACTGTTCTTCATGGAGGGGTTCTAACATTCCACAAGGACCCAAAGTCCACCCCAGTAGGAACATCAGTAAGTGCTGCAGCACTGCACATAAAGAGCTGCCATGACTCAATGCCACTGATAGCCGTTTTTACAAAGAGCCTACTTTTTACAATGAATTTTTGTTTCCACAGAGCAAGACCAATCAGATTGTTCCAGAATTCACTGTGGATTTGAAAGGAGCAATAATTGGATGGGCTGCAAAGGAGAAGTCCAGCAAAAAAAATGTGCTGGAGGTATAAAAATAAGGAAACCAGACATACTTCTAGTGTACAGTGCTGTTGAAAAGTATTTGCTGATTTCTTCTGTTTTTGTGTATATCTCATACTAAATAGTTTTAGATCTTCAAATGAAATACAACATAAAACAAAGGCAACCTTAGTAAACACACAATACATGTTTTATTATTATTATTAATATTTTATTGAAGTATATATTTGTATTGCTCCCTTAAACTTAAAATCTGGTTGTGCCACCTTTAGCAGCAATAACTGCAACCAAAAGCCTCTGATAACTGGAGATCAGTCTTTCACTTACTTCTAGGACTAAGAGTTACTCCTACGCTTTGGATCATTGTCTTTGCGCTTAATCCAGTTGTATTTGAGTTTCAACTTACGGACTGAAGACCGGACATTCTCCTTCAGGATTTTCTGTTAGTGAGCAGAAGTCATGTTTCCTTCAGTTATTGCAAGTTGCCCAGGTCCTGAAGCAGCAAAACATCCCCACACCATCACACTTCCACCACCATGCTTGACCTTGATGATGATCTTTTTGTGGAATTCTGTGTTTGGTTTACGTGTCTTCCAAACAGTTCCACTTTTGACACTTCAATCCACACAACATTCTCCCAAAAAGGTTTGAGGATCATCAAGGTGTGTTTTGGCAAAATTCAGACGAGCCTTATTGTTCTTCTGGGTTAGCAGTGGTTTTCACCTCACCACTCTTCCATGGATGCCATTTTTGCCCGGTGTCTTTCTGATAGTGGAGTCATGAACAGTGACCTTTTCTGTTGCAAGAAAGGCCTGTAGGTCCTTTGATGTTGTCCTTGGCTCTTGGCCAAGTTGTTGTGCTCTTGGAGGAATTTTGGAAGGTCAGTCACTTCTGGGAACATTCTCTACTGTGCTGTTTTTCCATTTGGAGATAACGGCTCTCACTGTTGTCATTCGGAGTCCCAGAGCCTTTGAAATAGCTTTGTAACCCTTCCCAGACTGATGTATTTGTGTCACCTTCCTCCTCCTCATTTCTGGAATAACTTTCAATTTTGGCATAGTATGTTACTAGGTAAGATCTTTTAACCAAGTTCATACTAATGAAAAAGTTCTATTTAAGTGTTGATGTGATTGAACAGGGTTTTCAGTAATCAGGTCTGGTTGTGTCTAGTCCAGCTGAACCCCATTATGAATGCAGTTTCAAAGATTTGGGGAATTAGTAACCACAAGGGGCAAATACATTTTCACACAGGCCCAGTTGGTCTTGATAACTTTTTTGCTTCAATAAATAACATTATCATTTAAAAACTGTATTTTACGTTTACTCAGGTTGTCTTTGTTTTATCTTAGTTTTTTTTTTTTTTTATATATATATACACGAAAACAGAAGAAATGACTTTTTCACAGCACTGTATATTGTTATGAATGATTGATTAAAATGTTTTTTAATTTTTAATTTTATTTTTTTTATTATTTAGCTGAAAAGTCGGGCTGGAACAGAATTCCTGATTCAGTATGACACTGAAAGCATCATCACAGACTGGCATAAAGTAATAACAGACACCATACGGCAACTTGTAAGTCAGACTAATGTCCAAACAACTGATTCTGTTTATAGACAATTAGCATGTCTCTAATACAGGTGCATCTCAGAAACTTAGAATATCATGGAAAAGTACATTCTTTTCCGTAATTTAATTGAAAGGTGGAACTTTCATATATTCTATACCAATTACACATAAAGTGAAATATGTCAAGCCATTTTTTTAAATCTTGATGATTATTGCTTACAGCTCATGGAAATAAAAAATCAAGTATCTCAAAATATTATAATAAAGAAATTATAATACAGAAATGTTGACCTTCTGAAAAGTATGTTAATTTATGAACTCGATACTTGGTCTGAGCTCCTTTTGCACGAATTACTGCATCAATGTGGCGTGACATGGAGGCAATCAGCCTGTGGCACTGCTGAGGTGTTCTGGACGTCCAGGTTGCTTTGATAGCGGCCTTCAGCTCGTCTGTATTGTCGGGTCTGGTGTCTCTCGTAGATTCTCTATGGGGTTCGGGTCAGGAGAGTCGGCTGGCCAATCAAGCACAGCAACACCATGGTCAGTAAACCAGTTACTAGTAATTTTGGCACTGTGGGCAGGTGTGAAGTCCTGCTGGAAATCAGCATCCCCATAAAGCTTGTCAGCAGATGGAAGCATGAAGTTCTCTAAAATCTCCTGGTAGACGCTGCATCGACTCTCGACTTGAGAAAACACACTGGACCGACACCAGCAGATGACATGGCTCCTCAAATCATCACTGACTGTGGAAACTTCACACTGGACTTCAAGCGGCTTGGATTTTGTTCCTCTCCACTCTTCCTCCAGACTCTGGAACCTTGATTTCCAAATGAAATGCAAAATTGACTTTCATCTGAAAAGAAGACTTTGGACCGAGAAATGGTGTTTTAGTAAAAAGGTGTTTTGAGTTAATTATCTGATTAGAGCGCTTCTCAGGTCGACATTGCTGTATTATAAATTCTGTATTCTAAAATTTTTGAGATACAGGATTTTTTTCAGTATCTCATTTCCATGAGCTGTAAGTCGTAATCATCGAGATTAAAACAAAAAAAAGGCTTGAAATATTTCACTTTATATGTAATGAATCTAGAATATATGAAAGTTCCACTTTTTTAATTAAATTATGGATTTTTTCCACAATATTATTCTTTTTTTTAGATGCACCTGTAGAGGTTTTAGCAATATTTTAATATTAAAAGCTTAAACATCCTCTAAAGTTAAAGTGTTTTTATTTCTCTCAGTCTCAGGACATGGAGCCGCACCATTCAGATGAGGACGAGGAAGCCAGTGAAAAGTCCTCTAACACAGAAAAGGAAGACAAATCAAGTGTAGACAAACGAAGGATGAGCAATGGTAAAGTAGGGTCGATATTTTCCCTTAACTGACTATAAGTGAATTCTAAACCCAGAATTCTTATGTCTGGCCCACACCTTAGCAGGTGTTGGGACTTCAGTTTCTGAAATACTCAAACAAGCCCATTTGGTCCCAACAGCCATTCCACGGTTAAAGTCACAGAAATCACATTTCTTCATTCTGATGTTTGATTTGAACATTAACTGAAGCCCTTGACTTGTATCTGCATGATTTTATGCATTGTGCTGCTGCCACATGATTAGCTGATTAGGTAACTGCATAAATGAGCAGGTGTACAGGTGTTCCTATTAAACTTACCAGTGAGCGTATAATCTGAAAGTATGTTATGGTATCCAAGGGGAACTAATTTTAGCATACCTATTAGCATAAGCCCAGCATGCTATGCATTTAGTACTTTAAATAAATGCATATGATGTTCAAATTTTAGCTTAACTAGGACAAACCATTGCATTGTTGCTTCCTGAAGTAACTACCAGGGTAACCACTGGAACAAGGGAAAAGAAAACAAAGATCTTTTTGGAAATTAATCCACCAGGAAAGAGGATGGAACATGGGTATCCGTGCACAGCTGAAGACAAGAGCCAAAGCTAGGTAGATAAACACAGGCCAGAGGAATCCAACACTGCTGAAGACAGGTAGTGAAAAAGGAAAGTCTTAACAGTGGTGAACAAGCACTATGTAGCCAGATAACTGAGAGGTCGCTGAGCCAGTAATATATATTACCATTATATATAGTATAATAAGGTCAGTTATTGTTGGTGCTGTCAGTGCTTTGATTAGTAGCCATAGTAGACTTAATATCAGATCCATTGTTGCCCCAAAAGTCAACATATATCCATTAAAGCCAAACCTGCCAAGATGCCTCACGGATTCAGGCCTCCGCAACTTCCACATGAATCCATCATCCTTGGGAAAAACAAGAGAAAATTAGACTTGTCGTAGAGTTGAGGCAGCCCATCAACCTGTGTGTGTTAATATCCCACTCCAAATAGCACAAAGACACTGCCAGAGGTGCACAAGGCCATCAGCAGGTTGCCACTCCTAGAAACTGCCACTCCATCAACTCTTAGTTTGGCAGAAGTGCTGGTCCAAGTCTGCTGAGAAAGAGAAAAATGCCATAGTTGTACTACAGCAGTGGTTCTGAAGGGGGGTGCAAATTGTTTTCAAGAAAATACACAGGTAATCATTTGGGTACTCTGTGTATTTCATTGCTTTATTGCTTTTCAAATAGCATAAATTTGCATAAATGAAAAACCCTAAGTTCCCTCTCCCTCTGCATTTTCTTTTTGCTGGGGAGAGGCGGAGCCTAGCCTGCCTTTTTTCTAGCTGTGTAGCTGTCAGTGCAGACCAGTGTTGCCAACTTAGCGACTTTTTTGCAACAAAAACGTGTCTAGCGACAAATCTAGCGACTTTTTGGAAAAAACTTTCCAAATGTCACCAGTACTATCCTGCAAGCACCAGGTCTTGCTTTCCTACTTCACTCTCACCTCTCTCTGCATCTGCTCTGTTCAGAGAGTGTCTGAGAGCCGGACATTTAACAATATCATGGCTAACGAGACGCGTCCTTCATTCCAATTTGCATAATTCGTATGTGAATGGGGCACATGATAGGGGAGGCTTGGGGGTGGCTTTAGTAACCAAAGGTTGAGAACCTCTGTACTGTATTACAGGGTTCAGGCGGTGTTACCAGGTCGACAAGAATTGGGGACCTAACTGAGTTGAGGGGCAGACACATGTTACTATTCTATTACAGAGCAGATGTACCAGATGTTAAAAGGAATAAAACATTGTTGTTTGGCAGTCCCCTGGTTGACCCAAGAGCATCGTACAACCAAACTGTACACCACTGGAAGTACAGCAGACAGGAATGCCTAACAAATTTTATCTGTAAAATACACTAACATACTATAAATTAACCTGTGTTGAGTGAATGTGAAATGACACCTAATTAGTTAAATACTTTTAAGGAATAATTCATTAAATACATAAACATGTAAGGGTATGAATGTGATTCCAAATTGCTTATGTAACATAAACTGACCTACTATCATTGCAGAAATTATGGGAAATATTGTACACATAGTCTAATAGGTTGCATTGTAGTGATCCTATCATATGTTTCTCTGTTTGTCTGTTAGTAGGTAGACAGCTTTCCTCTAATTCCACGTCTGAATCAGACCCAAAGAAGGTCCGCAACAAGCTCCGCAAGTTTCTCCTCAAGCGGCCTACTTTGCAGTCAGTCAAGGAAAAAGGCTATATTAGAGGTGAAATGACTGCTTCTGTTTAGGGTATCTATGTCGTTTCCATGTACAAGAGGTATATAACGAAGATGTTTCATTGTCTGACATAGAAAACGTGTTTGGCTGTCATCTGCAAAATCTCTGTGCCCAGGAGAAGACTACAGTGCCTAGCTTTGTTGTGAAGTGCATCAGGACAGTAGAGGACAGAGGTACTGTGTGTTGTATAATACTAGATCAAAATTAGATGCAAATTTTGTTACATTTAAATGAAGAGAGTGACCCAATCTACTTTTTTCTCCCAGGTTTGGCAGTTGATGGAATCTACAGAGTTAGTGGGAACTTAGCTGTTATTCAGAAGCTACGTTTCAAGGCTGATCATGGTAATATCATTTAAAAATATATTGTTTTCTTGTGCTGTTTGTCAGTGTTCTATTCCTTGGCTTAAAGTAACATAGTATTTTTTATCCTAAGCAGTCATATTAATATTTTTATGTACATCAACAGAGGATCTAGATCTGGAGGAGGGCCACTGGGACATCCATGTCATTACAGGAGCCTTGAAGCTCTTTTTCAGGGAGCTACAAGAACCCCTGTTCCCTTACAGTCACTTCAACAGCTTTGTCCAGGGCATCAGTGAGTAATTATCTTATATTTATGGCAGAAATTAGCCTGGTGTGGTTGTTTTTAATGTTCATGGAGAGCTTAATATATTGTGTTTTTTGATTTGCTGTAGAAATTCCAGACTACAACAGCCGAGTGTCCTATATACGTGATCTGGTGAAATCTTTACCAACACATAATCGTGACACAATGGAGGCACTCTTTAGCCATTTAAGGAAGTAAGGTTTTTTTTCTTCTTCCTCTTCTTCTTCTTCAGTTACCATTAGTGCCCGGGGCAAATATTTATCAGCCTTTTCAGAGTGATAGTGTTCTCTCTGAGATCTGGTTTTGTTTGTTGCATGTTAAGGACATAGTAAAAAAAAAAAAAAAAAAGTAGCGTAGATGATCACTGTTGATTTTATACAATGTGGCCAGTTTCTAGAAGGAAATCTTCCTGAATCACTTCCTATATCACTCTTTTTTTCAGAGTTATTGAGCATGGAGATGAGAACAGGATGAGTTTGCAGAATGTGGCCATTGTCTTCGGCCCAACGTTGCTCAAGCCTGAAATGGAGTCAGCAAACATAACGGCATACATGGTCTTCCAGAACCAGATCATCGAGTTCATCCTCAGTGAATTTGAAGCAATCTTTCACATGTGAACAGCTAAAAATGCCGCACCAGTAGTAGTTAAAAGAATCAAACATCATGTCAAATAATTTGAGAGAATAAGAAATATTTAAACAAAGAAAAAAGTCAGTAAGGGTCAGCTGTTATTATAAAATTTCTTGCTGTGAGCCAGGTTAGTATTTTGGGCATAGTATTTCTTTAACCTATTTAGTACTCTTGACCATATTAGCTGGAAGTGCCCATATATTCATTATTAATTTAATGATAGACAGTACATTCGCCCTAAGTTGAGTTATTTATTAATGATATTCCGGTAGCTGTACTCAGACATAATCAATCTTGTGAGCATAGTCTCATGTAATTCTGGTAATGACCACTTACCTCAGAACATGGAATTATTTTCCTCGTAAGTAAATTGTGTTGTGGTTATAACACTGTATAAGTGTTATATTTACCCTTAATATGGAAAACTACATTCTTCTGAGTTGGTATGTTTCAAGCCAGTTAACTCTCGCCTGTAATCCTACAAGTGGTTTAAGATATTATATTATAATTAAAAGTTTTTAGAGACTTGAGTACAGATTGTCATTTTTAGCATTTTAGCTGAGGATTGTTTCTGTTATTTTATGTTGTCTTTTGTCCTTTAATACTGCCATCTATACTCATCTAAGATATATTACCATAAATGGGGGACAGTAGATTACTTGTACAGTCTTTAGAGATATAAAGTTCTATATTTATTAGTACAAAAGTAAAACATCTCTCTGTAAAATGTATTTGCACATACAGTTTAATCCTTAATGAAATAAAGAACATAGTTGTAAAGATTTGTAAAGCATTAATATTTTATTAAAGATAAGGCATATGTTTGTGTTTTGATGATGTACATAAAGGCATATTTATGCTGCTTATAAAGAATTTTTAATAAAAATAACTGTTTTACAAGTCATGTGACGTTGATATTTATCAATTGAGAATCAGAGTATATTAAATTACGTGGCCTGATCATTAGAGGCCCCTTTCCTGCACAGTACTGCAGACAATTCTTTGTGTCAGAGAATCACACAGTGCTGATTCCCAAAGGTGTGTGGTGTTGGCTGATAATCAGATAAGATAAACTTTATTGATCCCACACTGGGGAAATTCCCTCATTACAGCAGCTCAATTACACACAAAAAAACAGATAGGAAAGAATACACATTAATTAGAAATAGAATTGGGGGGGGGGGGGAATAATTATATATATGTATATATATAAGGAGTCATTTGAGGCAGTTCAAACAGGCTTTGTTTCAGGGTCTTAGCAAATGTGCAGACGAACCCTTAACAGAAAAACATGTTTGCGTCTCTGTAAGCAGATAAACAATCTATACTAATCTAAATGACATGACATGACCTTCTTAGACGTGCATCCTTGCACAGGCATAGAACACAACATATAGCACGAAATAAAAGACAATTTCTCTCACACATTCCACCGCCTTAACCTCTCGGCCACTTCATCCAAGACATGCTGCTTTCAACAAAAACTATGCAAAGAAGGGTTTACTGTTAGCAAACTAGATGACTGCTTCTCTAATAAATCCAAAGTTCACACAGAATGAGACAATTCCATAATCAACTGGACCCAATCCAATCTGTTGTGAGACTCAAGTGCCTCCTTCTTAACCAGCTCTACAGGAGACATCTAACTATTTCTAGCTGAATATAGAGCTAAGGCATCGTTTTTTAGATGTGATTCACCTAGGCTTAAGATACTGTGGTCTGTGGTCACATTTGTAGTGTTTGCACAAGAGCTATTCTGCTATGATCTTACATCCCACTTGCAGTGGTGCTTGAAAGTTTGTGAACTCTTTAGAACTTTCTATACATCTGCATAAACATGACCTAAAACATCATCAGATATTACACAGGGTCATTTATTTATTGAGGAAAATGATCCAATATTACATATCTGTGAGTGGCAAATGTATGTGAACCTATGCTTTCAGTATCTGGTGTGACCTCGGTGTGCAGCAACAACTCCAACCAAACGTTTCCGGTAAATGTTGATCAGTCCTGTACATCAGCTTGGAGGGTGGGTTTCCTCCCATGAGCTGCTTGCTTCAGGTCCTTCCACAACATTTCCATTGGATTAAGGTCAGGACCTTGACTTGGCCATTCCAAAACATTGACCTTTTTCTACTTTAACCGTTCTTTTTTAGAACGACTTGTATGCTTGAGTGCTTGTGTGCTTAGGGTCTTGCTGCATGGTCCACTTTCTCTTGCGATTCAGTTAACGAACAGATATCCTGACACTTTCCTTTAGAATTCATTCTTCCAAGCCGTCCTGGCTCAGATGCAGTGGAAAAGGCCCAAACCGTAATACTACCACCACCACCATGTTTCACAAAGGGGATACAGTTCTTATGCAGTGTTTTCCTTTCT
The DNA here is from genome assembly GCF_001660625.3 of Ictalurus punctatus. Classification (NCBI taxonomy): domain Eukaryota; kingdom Metazoa; phylum Chordata; class Actinopteri; order Siluriformes; family Ictaluridae; genus Ictalurus; species Ictalurus punctatus. The sequence continues at coordinate 4,494,872 of NC_030428.2, forward strand.
CCAAATATAAGGCTTCTCATTTAAACCAAAAAGTTCTTTCAGTCTTCTCATTCGTCCACGAAACTTTTTCTCCAATAGGCTTGTCCACGTGATCTTTAGCAAACTGCAGACGGGAAGCAATGTCCTTTTTGGAGAGCACTGGCTTTCTCCTTGCAGCCCTGCCATGCACACCATTGTTGTTCATTGTTCTCCTTACAGTTGACTCATGAACATTAATATTCTCCAATGTGAGAGAGGCCTTTAGTTGCTTAGAAGTTACCCTGGGTTCAGTTGTGACCTCGTGGATTACTACATGTGTTGCTTTTGGAGTGATCTTTGTTGGTTGACCACGCCTATGGAGGGTAACTATGGTCATGAATTTCCTCTATTTGTATACAATCTGTCTGACTGTGTATTGGCGGAGTCCACACTCTTAAGAGATTGTTTTTTTTTAACCTTTTCCAACCTAATGAGCATCAACAGCTCTTTTTCTGAGATCCTCACAAATCTCATTTTTTTCATACCATGATACACTTCCACAAATGTGTTGTGAAGATCAAACTTTGATAGATCCCTGTTCTTTAAATAAAAAAGGGTGCTCATACACTTTTGACTGTCATCCCATTGATTGGAAACACCTGACCCTAATTTCACCTTCAAACCAATTGCTAATCCAAGAGGTTCACATACTTTTGCCATACATGACTTGTAACATTAGATAATTTTCCTCAATAAATAAATGGCCAAGTATAATATTTTTGTCTCATTTGTTTAATTGGGTTCTCTGTGTCTACTTTTAGGACTTCTCTGACAATCTGATGATGCTTAATTTATGGTGAAACATAAAAAATTCAAAAGGGCTCACAAACTTTCAGCAAGGTCTTTTCAAGAAAAATGGGATCCAACCCACATGGGTACACAGCGGATTGGCAGTCCATTACCTTAACCTCTTGCTGACATAGCTCACGTATTTGAAATATGTCAACCATTTTCTTTCCAACGAAAACTAGTTGAAACCACTTATTGAGGCTGCTGGCGTGTTACTGTTGCTTTGTTATATATTGTTATATGGATGCACCTCAGTGCGGAATTGTCATGCTGGAACAGGTTTGGGCCTTTTAGTTCCAGTGAAGGGAAATTGTACTGTTACAGTATACAAAGGCATTCTATCATGGGTGTAGGAGCCATTATACATGGCTTTTTCCTAATCTCAAATTTTATTTTGCATTGCCTGCGTGTCTCCGAGGATTTCTGAGTTGGACAGTCTCCAAATGAATTCATTCTACAACTTTTAGAAACATAATTCTATAAAATAAAAAAATAAAAAATCTTTCTCTATAATAAGTGGTGGGGTCAGACTCGAGTAGCTAGGACTGAACCCATTTGCCTGTTGCCAAGCTTGGCGAGAGCAAAGTATTTGTCACTGCAAGGTAACAAGCAAAACCTATTATGGATTTTCAGAGAGGTGGCTACTCTTATGCAATGAAGGCGGAATGGATTCATTTGGAGATACTCAACTATTCCGTGAAGATCCATGGGGGAAAAAAACAAAAAACTTGTGTCCTGAGGTGAGGGCGGTTATGACATTCAGATGCTCTTGAGCCCACTAACGTGTAGATAAAAGATTTACTTCTTTGTATTTGTGGTAGGATATTGTAGCTATTTCAGCCCATGAAAACGCTGATTGTTTGCTGGTTTTGATCGACAATTTTGTTGTTTAAATAATTATTTAGCCTATGAAACTGTCAAATATGCATAAGTTTACAAGCTACTTTGGAAGTGCTGCTGCATCAAGAACTGCCATAGTAGGTCACACAGTCATCCAGCAAGAATCAGTTTTTTATATAGCAATGTAGCCTTCAACTCATACTACTAGCTTCAACTCACCAACAGAAACAGCGATCCTCACAGGATGGCCCCCACGTCTCGAAATGTTCTGTGACTAATTACATTAACTAGCAGCTGTTCTTAACTATTATAGTAGCTAGTGTTTTAAATTAACAATTTTCTGTTTGGAGTAATATTAATGAACAACTTGAGCTTAATTCAATGACATACATCAGTGACAACTTGTATCTCCATATTTTGTCATTTTTATTTTTTCATAAATCAATGCTATTGGTCACTCTTTACATCTGTCTGTGTTTTACAGATATTTCACCAATGAAATGCCAGTAGAAATTAGCATTTAATTGCTTTATTATTTAATAAATAAATAAATAATAATAAAATTAAGAAAGAAAAAAAAAGCCTTTCTGGAGAGCTCCTACGGCCCTGCATTCTATACAATTGTGTGCTTTCAACTCTATGGGACAGTTTGGGGAAGAACCACATATGGGTGTGATAGTCATGTAGCCACAAACCTTTAATTATATAGCTTACTGTATATCTGCTGTTATTTAGATGAAGTAGTTTGTTCAGTAATCGTTTGGCCCTTAAGAGTTAACACATGTTCCCACAACAGAAAATGACCAGCTCAATTTTGGATTTAAAAAAAGCACCAACAATTCTATTATGGGTAAGGCCATCTCAAGTGGTCTAATAATTGTAAAGTTGGTTGCTTGACCATTTTTAATCTTTCATTTTTTTTTTGAGTGATAACCTTTATGTATTCACATTCCAAATTTTTCTAAAATTCCCTTGGTTTAACTGTGATGGCCATGTTTGTGTCATGGCACACAACAAATTTTGGTTACACAGCTGTTTAGAGAAACCTCAAAATCTCAGATCTGCACTGGCCTAGCTCCTTGGAACAAAAAAATGACCTCACTGAACACATTACAAGGTACGTGTACATATATAAACATTTTGCACATTCATGTTCCTTAGACTTAGAATGTAAGTCCAAATGTAATGCACAAGATTGCTCACAGTTCCACTTTTAGGGTCAATTTATGAAGGAAGGGTTGAGTCTTAGTCTTAACTTTTTTAGGCGGTACCTAGGTAAGTATAGTGTACATGCAGAATATTTCAGGTTTGAGACTTCTCTTACTAATATTATTATATTTTCTATGGGGATGAGAAAGTGCCAAAAACTTCTCCTTAGTTTCTGGTTGAATATCTCTGGTGGTTGACCAGATACAACCCTAAAATTTTCACAGAAATAAGTCCTCTATAGTAGCATTCTGCTGTACAAACTTTGAGTTTGATATTCCACTGGTTACAGAGCTAGGGCTAGTAGAAATCTGGGGATAAGCCTACTTTATTCATGCATTTTGAGATGCATATATGATGTATGTATATCATGATAATAGTCATGATAACATGTAATATAAGCACAGCAAATAATTAAACCGTATTTTACATTAATTATGTTTATTTATTAACAAAAATGTCTTAACTGTTACTACATTTGATATTGGCAACAGTGAAGCATGATCTATCACATGGTTATTCAAATCTGCAGAGATTAACTCCAACATCCAAACTTGTCAAGTAATTTTCTAGTAATCCTGAAGACCTTGGTTAGCTTGTTCAGATGTGTTTGATTAGGGTTGGAGTTAAACTCTGCAGGACAGTGGCCCTCAAGTGCCAGATTTGAAGAACCAGCCTGATCTATCATGTTTGTACAGCAGTACAGTTGGTATGCGTGAATAGATTTTTATCCAAAAATGGAATTACAGTGTGTCATAAACAGAGCTGTGGTATTGTTTCTCCTGTGATAAAAGCAGTAAGTGACTACAGCACAAAGGGGTTCAAGGGTAGGATGTGATGAACATCACATGTTCATTTGTAAAATACCCAACTGAACACTGTAATTAGTATTATTAGCTATTATTAGTTACTTACTGTAGTTCACATTATGAATAAAATCTGGCACTGAACACTCAGTTACATGCCAAATAGCAAAATTTTAAAAAATCATTGCTCACACCAAAGAGATAATTAGTATTTCAATGGAATTTAAAATGTATGCCATTGTTAATGAGAACTTTATGACGATTAATGTTTTTTCATACAGATGATATATTGTATATGGTGCCCATCCTGCCCCTATGAATGAGCCACCACTGTAAATTACATAATTAATTAATTAATTCATTCATTCATTCATTCAATCATCACTTTATCCTGGTAAAGGTCCTGGTGGATCCAGAGCAAATCCCAGGGATCCCTTCCTCAGTGACACCCCTGACTGTAGGCCAGTTTTTTTTTTTTTTTTTTTTTTTTTTTTTTAAATTGATGTTAACTGACATGAATTTACTCTAACGTCAAGTGGTTATATTAAATACACACACTCATTAAGCAAACTGTAACCTTGAAAAACATCCATTTCATCCATTTTATCTGACTACCAAGCAACATAGTATGATGTGGTTTCCATTCTAAAATAGAGTATACACACACACACACACACACACACACACACACACACACACACACACACACACACACACACACACACACACACACACACACACACACACACACACACTGTTATGGTCTTATGGCTGAAGCAAAAATAGCCTCTCTTTTAAACTCAGTGGGGATGCCACTGTCTTTTCCAGCTGGTCTTGTCAGTCAAATTTCAAAACAAGATGGCAGATAGAGGGAACTGGGTTTTAACACTTTCAGGCAAGTATTTGGTGTTTTCTTTTGTTCTCCCAAATGATCTCGCTTATGATAAAATCTTGAATTAAGCTTTATTCATGAGCCCATGCACTACAGAGATGAGCTTTTGACTGACCTGTGAAAACCGACTGAATGTAGCTTTAGTATGATGTCAGTCAGCGCCTGACATATATAGCTGTACTAAACCTATATCACTGTGTGTCCTATTCTATGTGTAAACCTGTGTATGTGAAAAATAAAATATAAATGTATATAATATTTACTATGAGTTTAAGACAAGACATTTCCTTTTATTTTCCACATGATGTAAAGTATTAAACTGTGTGTTTGAGCCCAGTGGAAGCACAGAAGATAGTGCTATCTCAGTTGTGTGCTAATGACCAGAAAGCTTAGAATGTAATTTCCAGGGCTGCCAGAGAGACGATGTTGCCTTCCATCCAACATTCCATGCTTGTATACGATTCTGTCTCACTCTTTCAAATGAATAAATGTCAATGGAACAGCATATCTCTCTCCTCAGTGTGTATGGTCTATTTGCTGGTGGTCCAAGCAGACATCATAAAACATGCTCCTGTGGGCCAGCTGTTTGTCCATGAGCTAAACCGAGAAGTCTACCAGAATGAATTTGAGCCATTCCTCAAACACTATGGTAAGCTGTATTAGAATATAAAAATAAATTTCCTTAATAACCAGAATGTTATTCTATTGACTCAGTATGCCAGTAAAATGAGGAAGTTTATTAAAATTATGACTATTTCCACATTTATATTTGATGCCCTCTTCACATTCGTGAGCTAAACATAAATGATTTCTCCCTTTTGATCACTTTTTTTTTTTTTTTTTTTTTGCATCTTTGAGGCTGATGTTTGATTTTAACCAGCTAATTTCGGCTAGTTATCTAATGTGGAGAACAAAATCTTCATATACGCCTATTACTTTTGATTCTCCAATCTGTGTTTTCTGCATATTATATGTATATACTATCTAACATTAACCAGCCAGTGAAACTATTAGCTTTGTGTGAATCTGGGCTTGTTTCTAAAATTGGAGCATGATGATGCATCTTAGTTCGCATATGAAGCCAAATCCCACCCAACAGCTCTCAGTAGAAATTACAAAATTGCCAAGAGGACTTGCAGCACTGTGGGTTCCTGGTACCGCTCGACTCTTGTACACACTGCAGTTTTAAATATTAATTCCTCCACCTCTTTTACACATTACATAATTGACTGAATTATTTTTTGTAAATCAGGCACTTTTATCATTTTGTGCACCTGGATCAGACTCCCAATTGCCATGTTTCACTGTCTATATCACTACATCATCTCCATTCCTGTATTCAGGGCGTGTGTATAATGACCCCATGGTGTTCAAATGCAACAAGCAGCAGTTCCCAGACCTGCCACGCTGGCTGCGCTTCACACAGCGCCACCCGTATGACAATGGCTTCCTGTATGGCACACCGCTGCCCCAAGACCTGGGCAAGAGCATCATTGAGGTACAAAACATCTGATTAAACTAAATCTTGAATTATATATAAAGTTGCTATTTTATACTGGTGATGCCTGCCCCCTTTTTCCATTTAGGTTTTTGTGACAAATAAACGAAGTTATGAGACTTTCAAAGACCGCCTTGTTATAAATGTTGGGCATGCAGGTAAAAAAAACACCACCACCACACATCTATAATAATAGGGGATATCTTCTTCCATAAGATGAGTTAGCATCATGAGTAACACTTCTTTGCGAAACACTTCTTTAACTCATATTTACACAAACTGACAGTAATAGTTTGAGCCACACCCTCTTTCCTGATATTATAGTAGTTGTAATGTTAATTTAAATCCCAAATTAATTAAAATATAAAACTTTTGATGGAAATGGAGTCTCCATTTAATCTCTTGATTACCAGACTGGGGATCTTTCTGCTGGAACAAATATGACCACTAAAAATTCAGACTTACATACTTTTATTGCACATTGTTTCTCATAGGTCAAAAGTACCAGAACATAATCGAAACATCATCCAAAAAAAAAAAAAAAAAAAAAATAGTGATGTGTGGTCATGATATTAAGAGTGTCACATACAGGAGGCAAAGGCGGATGCAAGTGCAGGTAAGGCAGTTTAATGAGAATCCACAGGGTAAGGCAGAAATCAATAACCATAAACAGGCAAGGGTCAAAGGATCATGTAAACAATCCAAACTAGCCAAGGCAAAGGACCAAAGTCAAGGGAATAACAAAATCACAAAACCAGAGCAACGACACAAAGTCTTGGTAAATGACAGAGACGAGTCAACTGAGCGTAATACTTCACAATGGCTGTGTGTGTGAGCATCTCCTAAGTAGTGGGGTGTGATTGAGAACAGGTTTGTGTGATTAGTCCTTAGGAGAAGGTGACGTGTCTGTGTGTACTGTTGGGAGTTGAAGTTGTTGTCCATGTTTGTAGTTCATGGTGCATTCTGGGAAATGGATTTGCCACTTGACAAAGGGGCTAAAATTGATCTCTAAATATGGATATAAATATGAATATAAATGGATGTTAATTAAAGAAACTGAGCCAACACCTTTCAATTCAGTTCAATTGAGTTTTATTTGGATAGAGAGAGAGAGAGAGAGAGAGAGAGGGAGAGATTATTAGTTATGCTTATTGTCCGGCAAGGACAGGGACTCCGGCCAGACTAGCTATGGTCGCAGTATTAAACGGAGAACTAGATGGTAACACAGTCATGAGGCATCCTGGGACATAAGGCAACCAGCCGCCCCTCAGTCAACAAACCTGGGTGAACGAGTGAGGCGGGGGGTTCAAGGGCAGCATCCAAACATACCATTTCACCACACTACTATTCCTGTAAAACCTCTATATCTAAGCCTTTACCTAAGAAAAAACTATCCACAAAAGCTTGACTAAACAAATATGTTTTCAGCCTAGATTTAACACTGTCCTGAACATTAATTGGAAGGCTGTTCCACAACTGTGGGGCTTTGTAAGAGAATGCTCTTCCCCCTGCTGTAGCCTTCACTATTCAAGTTACCAACAAATATCCTGCACCTTTTGATCATAGTAGGCATGGCAGATCAAAAGACCAAATGTTCACTTAGGTATATGGTCTGAAACCATTGAGTGCTTTATAGGTCAATAGTAGTATTTTATAATAAATGCAAGATTTTACTTGGAGCCAATGCAGTGTGGATAAGTTAGGTGTCAAGTATTCATCACAATGAAGGTTAGGACCGATGCAAGTGCACAAAAGAGCTTTTAATAGAGAGAGGCAGGCAGACAAATCCAATACATGAGACAATAGAGTAGTCGAAAAAACAGGCAAAGGGTCAGGCGATCTACAAACAGGCATAAACTAGGCAAGGCAAGAAATGAGAACAAGTAACAAGAAACTAGCTCAATGAACATGAATGAAAATGCGGCACAAGGTACAAATGCTCAATACTATGCAAAGTCATAGTGTTCAAAAAGTCTCTTATATAGCGTGGAGCGAGTGAGTGTGAGACTGGCAACAGGTGTGTGCGATTAGAATTCCGGAGAAGGTGAACGTGCGTGTGGGAAGTGTAGTCCATGGCGGCCATGTTTGTAGACCACCACAGTGCAGGATGGGAAATGAAGTGGGTTTGCTGTGATATGACAATAGGGGTGATGTGGTCATATCTACTGGTTATACTAATGACTCTTGCAGCTCCATTCTGGACCTTTGAAAGGTTTGTCTTGTTTTATTTAAATTGTCTTTTTTTTTTTTATCTGACCAGAACATAAGGGTTTGACAATACAGTAGATTTCTTTCATTCAGGTACAAGTAAATAAAATATAAACCGAGTCATGGTGGTTTAGTGGTTAGCACATTTGCCTTGCACCTATGGGGTTTGAATCCTGCCTCTGCCCTGTGTGGGTGGAGTTTGCATGTTCTCCCTGTGCTTGGGGGCTTTCCTCTGGATACTTTGGTTTGGTTTGGTAAGACATGCATTGTAGACTGATTGGCATTTCCAAATTGTTTGTAGTTTTTGAATATGTGAGATTGTGCCCTGTGATGGGTTGGCACCCTGCTCAGGCCCCAGGCTCTCCCACAACCCTGTGTAGGATAACGGTATGGAAAATGGATGGATGGACCCTCCCCCCACCTTCCCTCCCATGTTCGCAAAGCTCTGCTCCCAGGATTTGTGTCAGCCCGTAGAGTACAATGTCTATAAAATGATTAACAGGAGGCTTATCCAAATACAAATAAATATTCTGGGCTGGAAGTCAGTTTTCCAAAATGGTTTTCATAGCCTTCTCAGAGGTCATGGCTTAAACTACTATTTTTTAAAAATCATGTTCTACATATTTACATGTACATTTATTCATTTAGCAGATGCTTTAATGGAAAGTGACTTACAAATGAGAAAATACAAGCAAAGTTATTTGTACAAGTAAGATATAAGTAAATAAATAAATAAATAAATAAACAGACATTAAAGATGAGAATGTAACAGTATAGAATTATGTAAAACCATGTATAGCGTGATCTACATGGTAGAACAATCACACAGGAGTCTGTAGTTTAATGATCAGCATGTTAGTGATTGGAAGATTAACAGTTCAGTGATAGAAAGTATGGGCAATTCGAAATACATTTTGTTGCACTGAGTGGATAGTCATGAAGTTTATAAGAAGGAAAAAAAAACACTGAAGGATTAAAAAAAGTACACCTCAATTTATATGACCTTGCTTTAAAAACAAATAATGCATAATCAAATAAATGTTAGCTGAGCAAAATAAAGCCCCCATAAATATGGCCATTAAATAAAAATAAGCAAAGCAATAGGCAGGGAGAAATGCAGTCATGCAATATTTCTTTGCTCCCAGAAAAACTGTTGCCTTACCAGGCTGAATTCTTCATTGGGCTGAGGGAGATTGAGAAGGCCTTACCGTTTGAGGTTCAAGAGGAGATAAAGCAGGATATCCAGCTGATCTGGGGAACCGATCGACTCGACTATGTCAACATCACCTCTGCTCTGGACCGTGGTGGACGTGTCCCTCTGCCTCTGCCTGGACATTATGAGGGGTGACTTAAAGTGCTTTATTGTTTTGTTTTTTTAATACAACATTGCTGCAGAATTCTCGAATAATAGATTTGCACAGTATTAATGTGTTTGTTCTAATATGTTATGGTTGCTATAGTAACAGCTCATTCAGAAGGACTTTTATGGCAGATGATAAACATAACCTAAGGCCCACAAGAAACCAGATTAATAATTGTCATTAACATGGTGAAATGTTTTGTAAGGTGACATTTATTGAACACTTATGGAAGGAGCCACCAGTGTCAGTGCTTTGTAACAGTCAGTAAGTTTTCCACCACAGGAAGGTCTTTAAGATAGACGACTTTGTGCTTTCCAGATAACATGACAACCTGCATTTTTATTCTTGCCTCATTGACTTTCCATTAAATGTAGTTATAAACAGATAAAAAGTATGACATGTCATTCTTTTATGAATAAAACAAATTGCTGGCAAATTGCTGTTTTATAAGAAGAATAGTCCATTTTCAGGGTTGTAATGGTGTGTTTGTGTATGTGTGTGTGTCAGGGTGTATGTGAAGTTGGGGTCAGATCAACCGTACTCCAAATGCCTGCAGAGGCTGCAGACAGCAGATCATCTGAGGGAGTGTGAGGCCGGAGGGAAGATCAGTGGAGATTGCAGTGTGTGCAGCATCCCTGCTAACTGTGTGACCTGGTGCAAGTCAGCTCTGGTAAGCATTTACAACATCACCAAGCGTGAGCAATGATGTCTGAAAGGTTAAGATTATGTATTAGTGATATGAAGTCAAAACTTAAGTTTAAAATCCCAGCTCTATGAGGTTTGAACAAAAAGGAAGGGAATTGTTGTTGTTTTTAGGCATGGCACTTAAACCCTCTTATGTACAGCTTGTAAGGTGATGTGCAGCTAGTGAAACAAAATTTTGTCACTGCTGGAATAATTTAGAGTTTATTGAGCTTCTTTGTGCGGGCATGGTAGCTTAGTGGTTAGTATGTTTGCCTCGAACCTCTGGGGTGCCATCTACACCCTGTGTGTGCATGTTCTCCCCGGGCTGAATGGCATTTTCAAATTGTGTGTGTGTGATCGTGCCCTACTAATGGTTGGTACAGAAGGTAGTGTTGATGTCCTACAGCGCCAGGGTCTTCGGTTCTATCCTGAGCTTGGGTTACTGTATGTGTGGAGTTTCTGCATGTTTCCTCTGGGTTCTCCAGATTGGCTACATTAAAAATGGCCCCTAAGTAGTGTGTGTGTGTGGATTGGTGTACCACCAAGGTTGCATTCCCACCTCATTCCCCAGAATTTCCAGCATAGGCTTGGGATCTATAAAAGGAATATGCTATACAGAAATTATGTCAAATGTATACAGTGTCATGAAATACTAAACTTCCAGCAAGATTTGAGATAAGAGTCGTGTGCTCAAGTCTACTGTGTATACTCTTCAATTTCACAAGCACAATAATACACAACTGTAGGGGTGTAAAATATACTCTAACTAAACATAAAACTTAATAATAAACAAATCAATCACTTTATCATATTGTTTGTCATATCTCTCAGATTGATTTATCCAGGCCTGTGCCTCCTACTCCGGCACCAACCATGGGTTCAGGTATTCTGGCATGGGGAGGAGAGTTTATGCCACCTGACTCTCCACCTGAGAGAGACTTCATCCCTGACTACATAGTTACCATTATTGTGCCCTTCGCTCTCGCCATCCTCCTCTGCCTCATTCTAGCTTACGTGATGTGCTGCAGGAGAGAAGGAGTGTAAGTTCGCTTCATTCCAGACCAGAAAAAAATATACTTCTGAAATGAAGAATGTATAGGCTATGTCTATGTGTGTATATAGACTTAATGTTCAATTTTTCTGTTTTTGCAGTCAGAAGCGTGATGCCATGACTCCCGAGTATGTATGCCACATTACTATCTTAATATTCTCTTCACAGATTTACATTTATTTTGTAGTAAAATTTAATCCATGGTGCCTTGACGACATTTTATTAGCGACTGCATGTAAACTCCAAAAGCAGTAGTATTGATAGTAATGATTACAGACTGTACTAGTGGAGTCGTTATTAGGTGTTCATTATACTGTCATTGGAATAGACTCACCCAAATTGGACAATTGAAGATTAGAAAAAAAAATCTGTTGGTCTTTTTCCAGTCCATAGCTGTTCAGAGTCTGTGCCTCAGATTCTTGTTCTTGGATGACAGGAGTCAAACCTGATGTGGTTTTCTGCTGTTCTAGGTCATCCAACTCATGTTTTGATGTTTTGTGCATTGTAAGGTGCTTTTCCGCTCACCATGCTTATAAAGAGTGATTATTTTAGTTACTATAGACTTACTGTCAGCTCGAACCAGTCTGGTCACGATTTTTTGCATTGCGCTGCTGCTACATAATTGGCTGTTAAGAAATCTGCATGAATGTGCAGGTGTACAAGTGTTCCTAAGAAAATGGACGGTGAGTGTAAAGGCTGTATTCAGATTTGTATGAGTTAAGTTCACAAGTTATACTTGTGATAAGAAAGTTACACGTATTCAGAGTCAGGTTAAGCAGGTGCTTAAGCTGATTTTCTCAGTGGTCCATTCAGATGATTAATATGACCTGTGTGTAGTTTACACATCCTAGGTTGCCAGATTTATAATATTTTTCAATAGAGGTGTCTGAGACTGCGCTTTTTTCAGTAGCCTCTAGACCACCACCTTTAAATAAAAGCACTTGCACTTAACATGGTGGAATAGAAATGCCAATGTTGTCAATTGCAATACAATGCAACATAAACGCAAGAGACAATATAAAAAGCATCAATTAAAAAGAAAAACTAGTACAGTGATGAAAGGATGCCAAGCATTTGGTCTAGTATGCTGACAATATATTGCTGCAGTTGAAATTTTGTTTTAGTATTTTATTATAACTTAATCAACACATTATAAGTATAAGCACAACGTTTGTCATCACTTTCTTAATGCTAATGTTCTCTTCCATCTTATGCTACACTTTCTCTTTTCTGTCATGCTCAGGATCCAGCTTTACCATCATCACACCATCCAAGGGAACAGCAGTGAGCTGCGGAACATGGCAGGCAACCGTAGTAGTGCACCACAGCCCCTGTCTACAATGCCTATGTTTAACACCCGAACTGGGCAGAGGGCACCTCCAGACTATCCCTCCGACAGCGTCCACATCCCCCTCATCATGGCCCAGCAGTAAGAGATTATTCTTTTTTCACATACATTATTTTTACTGTTTTAATCATTGACTTACTCTCACATCGTGGAAGTGCATATAACCCGTATGACAGCAGAGGGCGTTCTCAACAGGAATATCCTTGGCAGAAAGAAGTTTGTACTCAAAGCCATTGCCTTGCTTGTTTAGTGTTTTAACATGAACCTTATCATCAAAAACCTCCAAACCGTTCACAGAATATGATGAACGTTAGCTTTTTGAGCAAGTAACTAAAGTAACAAAGTTTCATCAGTGCTTGTGCATGCACTGCAAAAATTATATCCTTGCAAGTGAAAACATTTTGAATATGTACAATTTTATCTGATATGTTTAATAATACGATTACTATAAATTAAATAGATTATTCAGCCTGGTTCTCGTTATATTTTTCAAAACTAATCTTTAAAAACTAGAAATACAGTGGGGTCCAAAGGTCTGCGAAAGCTAGTGAAAATGCTCCTGTTTTGGAGTTATTTTTCAATTTAACACACAGACTTTCCTTGCAAATGATATTATCACAACAACTAGAGACTTGTTATTACACTTCAGAATTTCTTAGCATTTGGTATGCTTTAAAGGTGCAATAGTCGATAAAATTTCTTACTTGTACAAATAACCAGGAAAATATGTAAAACATTATAAACCATTGTTTCGGTCTATCAAATGGCTACGGAAGCCCCTTTAAAAAACACCTTCCTGACTTCCAGTCAGGAATGTTTGTTTGTGTTTGGGTGGGCCTCCTGTCAGTCATTTTATAGATGCTCTGGACCCAGCAGGTGGAGCTTCCTGAACATTGGCAGGAATGAGAAGTGGGCTCAAGTAGTGTAAAAGAATAATCTACTTAATTGTTAGAGATATAATCTTACCTAATGCACTTTAATGACAGTATGCACTAGAGCAGGCACACCCTACACAAGTCTTCTGAAAACATGCTTCAATAGAAGGGATCAGTTAACATGATCAATATCATAAATTTGCTTAGATTTAAATAGTGACCTACAAATCGTGCAACATCTTGAATATTTTTTGTTTTAGAATTTTCAAAATATTATTATTATTTATTTCCCATTTTAAATATATAATCCCTGTGGTTTAATGTGGTCTCAGACTTTTGGACCCCACTGTATGTTTAATAATCTTGTTTGTTTATTGCATTATTGTATTGAAATGCATAGTAAGAATCAAGCCTGTGACCCACTGACATCACCAAACTGTTGCATTTTTCTTTTGTGTTGCTTTTTCTTGCTTGTACTGCAGCGTCTTTCAGTTGTTGTATGTTTCGAGGGCTTTCTCCCTTCAGTCTCGTCTTTAGTAGATGAAATGCTGCTCATTTGGGTTAAGGTCTGGTGATTGACGTGGCGAGTCTACAACCCGAACTCCAAAAAAGTTGGGATAGTATGGAAAATGCAAAAAAACAAACAAAAAGAATCATTTGAAAACTCACTTCACCCTGTACTATATTGAAAACACATTATGAACACATCATTTGATGTTTTACTTTGTGAATCTAATTTATTTGTGAAACTATACATTCATTTCAAATCTGATGACTGCAACACACTCCAAAAAAGTTGGGATAGTTGACTGTTTACCGCTGTGTAACATCACCTTTTCTTTTAAAAAACACTTATTAATCATTTGGACGCTGAAGACATCATTTGGTTTAGTTTAGCAATTTTACCCCATTCATCCATTATGCATTTCTTTAGCTGTGCAAGTGTACGGGGCCTTCGTTGCATTTTTAATTATATATATATATATATACACTTTATAATGCACCACACGTGTACATATCTTTCTGCATTAATGCTGCCCTCACAGATGTGGGGGCACACCCCCATACCATCACAGACACTGGCTTTTTGACCTGACGCAGCTTGGATGGTCCTTTTCCTCTTTGGCCCAGCTGTTTTGTCCAAAAAGTATTTGTAATGTCGACTCGTCGGACCACAAAACACTGTGCTACTGTCCATCTCAGAAATTGAAACTGAGCCAAGAGAAGTCAGCGGCGCTTCTGAACAGTGTTGATGTAAGGCTTCTGCTTTGCAAAGTAAAGCCTTAACATGCATCTGTGGATGCAGCGGCGAATAGTATTGACCAAAGTATTCCCGAGCCCATGTCAGGATATCCATTACAGACTCATGATTGTTTTTAAGACAGTGAAGTCTGAATGATCGGAGATCATGCACATTCAGAAGTGGTTTTTGGCCTTGCACTGAGATTTGACCAGATTCCTTGAATCTTTTAATTATATTGTGCACTGTGTAAGGTGAAATGGCCTTGCTTTTCCAATACTTTCAGAGGGGACTGAGACATACAGAGTGCGTATGAGACATGCCTACATCAATGTCTTCTCACACCCACATTCTGTGATTTTGTGATAAAAGTAAATATATAATTCATACAGTACTGGGCAGTCCTAAAGCAGTAATGACAATAACAGACTGTACTAATGGAGAATATGACACCAATTTCAACATAACTGAAGCGAATTTGAATTTGAAGCAAATCATGATATTCATGAATCATGTTGTTAACTGTTTGTGAAAACCAACATATCGAGTGGTACTGTAATCATCTCCTGTCATCATCAGGACCAAGAGAACAAGGAACAATAGCCCAGGTCTAAAATCTATACACTGGCTTCCGGTTAGCTACAAAATTGATTTTAAAGTGCTGCTTCTGGTCTAAAGAATTGAAGCATAGTAGGTCTCTTTGGGTACAGGACAGTTAGTAACGACTAAAATCCAAACTAAGCATCATGAAGCAGCATTTAAGTGTTTTTTATTTTATTTTTATGTTACACATAAGTGAAACCAACAACAACCAATGAGATGTACCGCAAATGTAGCTATTTTAAAATTCCATGTGAAAATCATTTCTATTATCTTGCTACCTAGCCATTTGCCCTTTTATTCTTTTAACCTTAAATTTGAAACACATTTTATTATCTTAATTTTGCTCTTTATCTCATCTTTCTGTTACCTCGTTCTATAGTTTCTGCTCATTTAAAGCATTTTGAATGACCTCTGTGGAAGTTCATTATACAAATGAACTTTCCTTGCCTTTTGTGACTGATAAATGACCATTTATGATTTGGAAAAACTTTTCAAAAATCTCTCACTTCTTTTTGTTTTGTTTCATTTCTACAGGGAGCCTAATGTTGATACGCTGCCCAGGTAATCCTCATTTCAGTTCTGTTTTTTTTTTTTTTTGTCATAAAGCTTGATTTTATTTCATTCATTTCATTTATGTATTAATTTCACAATGATCCAGTCGTATAATTATAAATATGTAGCTCTTTTTCTATTTCTTAGGAAATAAAGATATGGCTCTTGGGAACCCAATGAAGGATCCCGATTTGCTGGAGAGTTTTTCTCTGCTCACTATGATTTTTTTCTGATGTGCATTGTGTGTTTCAGCACATTTTAATTGGTGTACTGTTTGTGCCACTCTGTTTTGCTGATATGGATAAAGCTGCAGCACCATGTGGCTTTAAGTGCACCAATTGATTGCCTGTTTTAGAAGTGTAATGCTAACGTTTAAAATCTGTACTTCATATATTTCTTGTTGTTAGGAAAATATCTGAGTAGAAACTGTAATATCTAAGTAGAATGTAATTTTCTTACATATTTAAATACCATGATAAAAACATGTCCTCCATCCCACCCAAATGCTAGCACATGTGCAAATGTGTCAGTCCAGTAAATCAAATATTATTAAGCTAGCTGAATGTAAACAGTATAGATTGCTTAATTTGATAGGAAGGCAGTGAGGCCATGGCAAGAAGATGACATGCCGAACATTCCTTTGACCACTTTAAAACATGCTTTATTTCAGCATCCAAAATAATTAAAAACATCTCGAAATATTATACATGTACAAAATAAGTACAGATCCTCTGTTTGGAACCATTAAAGTGTCTGGTTGTGGTTTTCTTTCTGTGCCGCCGTATTTAACTAAAAACAAATGAATCAAAACCCAAAAATAGGAAAAATGAAAGGTGCGCACTGCATTTGTAGAGGAAAAAAAAAAAAAGAAAAATTGACAGTCGGGGGGCCATGTGCAGACACAAATAAAGATTTCCCCAAAGATTACAGGGAACCTGGGAATCAAACCGGCAATCGGTCCACCTACTTCACTCGCCTACAGTAAGTGTCGCATTCAGCTTTTATTTTTTTCTTCAGCCAACAATATAATGAGAGAAAAATTGCATCACATTGACAACAAGACTAAATAGCACCAAACAGGTCCCAAAAGCACAAGAGACAGAAACAAAAATGAGCATTTTCTGTTCTTTTTGTTCAAACACATATACACCACAGTTAGGACCTGGAGAGGAAAGTAGCACCTTTTCACAAATGGTATTCGTGTTTTTACTTTGCTAATAAGTTTTTTTTGGAGTGGTAATAACCTGCCTTAGTGTCCCCCAAACACCCATAGGTAACATGATTTGGTTGTCCTGAGGTAGCCATTACAAGTTTGAGTCTAGAGTCTGCATAACACAATGACGGGATGTTGATATCTTTTCCCTTTTGGCTGGAAGAACAAGACACTTAATTGTCATTTTTCAGATTTATTCAACACCAGAAAATGGTACATTAGCACTTGTGTGTTTTTTCATTGTCCTTCTGCAGTGGCAAAAAAACGGCAAATAAGTCACTGGTATTTTCATGACCTTTTGGGTTGTTTGCTCTTTTTTGGCATCTTTGGGGGGTGATCTTACACTTTACAAGTACAGGTGTATATTATTTTCTTGTTGCCAAATGACTCAAAAATTTCTCGCTAAGTGTCCATGACGTTGACGCTGATTGGCAATAGTGGTCCTCAAAATTATTTTCTTAAAAAAAAGAAAAGCAGAACGTCTCTCGAGATCACAACAAGCATCGTCCTCAAGGATGTTAAAGTGTAAGCACGTGGACTGATTGCAGCCGAATGAGTTTTTTTTTTTAATGCATAGAAAAAGATTTGGAGATGATTGCTAGAAAAAAAACAACAACATTTTTAATGTCCAGATTTATCTTTTTACAAGAAGCAGACTGGGCCAACTTCTATGCCGAATTCCTGATTGGGAGCACCAATGTCCATAGGAGCAATGTCAATGATGGGAAGACGAGATGTTTTCGTTGTCTTATATTCGATGATTGTCTTGCCCCAAGTGCCAGTGTGCGACTGTAGAGACAGGAAGATGGAATCAGTAAATCAGTCAATAAGCACTATTCATAACATCAAGAGACACTTAATAACTTATATATACTAATAATTTTACTTATTATGCCCTTATATTTAAAAAGCTGAAGGAGGATGGACAATCCTTACTAGTGAAAACTGTTAAATAAACTGGTAGAAAAAAAAAACAAAGATAAAAATATGCCGACACAGAGGGCTGGCCTATTTTCCTCCCTCACATTCTAGTTTTTTATCAATAATATTAGCTAGAGAGCTCGAAATGACTTGACCAAGGGAACAAATGAAAGAGAGAAAAATAGAAAGTAGTAGAAGAGAGAGAGGTCTCACCGTGCAGCCGTCCTCGCTGACTGTATACGTAGAGCGACTGTTGCCCTCAGCCCTGATCTCGGCATCGTTGGATCCCTGCAGGAGCAGAGCCTTCTTCAGGTTGCCTGAGGCCTCATCCATGTAGGCAATGCTGTTCTTGCAGTGGTATGTGATGTTCTGGGATGCCTTGTTGGACATCAGGCGCATGAAGGTCATCTGGATGCTCACATCTTCAGAGTCTGAGCCCTCGCTGCCATACTGGAACTGTGGATGGAGACAGAGAACTAGGTTTAATCCATTTGCCTGGACAGCATGGGTTTGGTATATAACATGCAGGATGTACATAAGAGATGTCTGAAACAGATGACCTTGATGTGTTATAAGGTATCCTAACTGTTTATAATACAGTTAACCTTGATGTATTATAATATCACTTGGATATTTACAAGTTTACAAGGTTTAAGATGGGTTCAAAGACAGGATATGTGACCATGTTGCCAGATTACCAACATACCAACGCTATACAACGCATACGTATACAATGCATACCAACAACCAATGCTCACCAACATTAAAGTCCATTAGGAGAGATGGAATCATTTTATTGCAGATAATAGAGTGAATATTTGGACAACTTATTCTGATATTCTGATAATTTATTTGACCTCAAATCCACTCTCAGCATATGTATATATGCTGCACAGTAAAATCCCTAGTGTCCAATGGACTCATATAAGCACTGTAGGGTGTGAATTCAACACTGTGGGTGTTAAATCAACACTGGTGATTTTGCTGTGTGGCTTCCATATTTCATCATCCACATGAAGGCACCTTAGAAGGCTGAAGTATATACAAACATTCGATTCAAATATGACTTGATATCTTTAAACCTATTAGACACACCCATAATCTAGACATTCTCATTTCATTAGACTATGTAATATGTCACCCTCCATTGTGGTTCCTGAACTATTTCTCTCTATTCCTCTTGTTTTCTTTTTCATCCACAGCCTTTTGCTTTAACATTTGAGTCAGAATTAAAACTACTACATCATCTTCCCCTACCTGGAAGCCATCGGGCATGGACTCTCCGAACCAGACGTGCTTCTTCTCGCGGATGTTCTTGCTGATGTACCAGTTCTTCAGAGGAACGCTTGCACGAGTGGGGTTGATGCAGGTCTCACCAGTCTCCATGTTGCAGAAGACCTTGATGGCATCCAGAGGAGATCCCTGGTTGGGATCCACCCAGTAGGAACCTTTAGGAATGAGCAGAAGATTGTAGTGATGAGTGAAATCATGAAAGGAAAGGGCTTCTAAATCTCTCTAGCTATCTCTGGACTCACCACTCTTCCACTCAGAATGACACATCCTGAGGTCACGGCACATGCGAGCTGGGTTTGTCTTGGTTCCCTCAGGGCTGCGGATGTTCTCGATCTTTTGGCTGATGGACTTGAGGGTGGTATCCACCTCAGCATCGCGGTCACGCACACTAGCTTCATCAGCTCTGTAGCCATGGTATGGGTCAGCTGCCTTCTCAGGCTGGGGCATGATGGGGAATGGCTCACCAATGCCTGCAGGTCCGGGAGGACCTGGGGGTCCGGGAAGACCAGGGGCACCCTATAGAAAGATTGGTGGGTCAAGACATCAGGGACTGCCAAAGTCAAAGACTAGATGCATAGAGGGAACAATGGGATGAATTAAAGAGGGATTAAGCCACTCACAGCAGGTCCCATCTCTCCAGAGCGACCACGAGGTCCAGGAGGTCCAACAGGTCCAGGAATACCATTCATGCCATCCTTACCATGGACACCAGTAGAGCCAGCAGGTCCCTATAATGAGAATGGTAGTACAACTGAGCACAGAATGCGAACCAGCTAACTGGTCTATAATTATTGTGTCAGAACCGCTATGGAATTAAATTACAGATTTGGCGTCAAAGACTTACACGAGGTCCAGCAGGGCCAGTGGGTCCAGCAGGTCCTGGCTCACCAGGGTGGCCCTAAAGGTGCACAAAATGATAATAAGTATTCCTTACTGGAGATATCAACCCTAAATAATAACTTAGTGGGGCAAAATAACACAATAAACATTGGATCTAAAATATAGCAAGTTGACATGGTCACTCACAGCAGGTCCAGGCAGTCCAGCCATGCCAGAGAAGCCACGGTATCCCTTTATGCCTCTCTCTCCAGTCTCTCCAGCCTCACCCTTGTCTCCACGAGCACCAGCAGGGCCCTAGAGATAGATATAGGTATTTAGCACAAATACTTTTCCTGACTAAAAGTGCTATCTGATGTTCAAAAGACAAAGGCTTTGGTGCACTCACCACGGCACCACGTGCACCAGCAGGGCCGGAAATGCCAGCGGGACCAGCGGGACCCTAGAGAGAGAGAGCGAGACAGGAGTAAGCTATGCACTATATTGATAATGCTAACATTAATATAAATAATTCAAATGTGAATTTATTACATTTGTAAAAGTTATTGACTGGATAACCCTTTAAATGGTTCGCATTTAGATAAAGTACACAGCTGTTAAAATGTATTTAAAAAAAAAAAAAAAAAAAAAAAACTAAATAAGCTCTTGAAACTCACAGCCTCTCCGCGATCTCCATGCTTGCCAGATGGACCAACGGGTCCAGGAGGTCCAGGGGGTCCAGGAGCTCCTGGAGCTCCGGCATGTCCAGACTCACCACGGTCTCCCTGAGATACACAGAAAATCACAAAAATAAAGTATTGCACACACAGCATAGCTTTACACTCCTTACTGTACACACAAAAAAGCTTTCAGACTTCAAAACAGGGCAACATTAAACGACATAAAACTCTGCTACATCACTGCAAGTAATTCATTATCTTTCTTGGAGCATCTATTACATGACTGAAATATTAATATACAGTACACATGCAGGAATACCATTTCCTGTGATTTGTTTGTTCTTAAGGACACCGTACAGTTTAAATGATGGCACTGAAAGATTAAAAATACAAGTTTAAAAATGCAAAGACAGTATAAATCACCTTGGGGCCAGGAGCACCATCGCGACCAGGGGCACCATCATGACCAGGGTTACCCTGCAATGACACCCAGGAAAAAGAAGTTAATTTATTTGAATAATATTACCATGTCATCACACAAAACAGGCTGCTCCCCATGATACAGTACAAAATAAATCTGCTCCCATGCTAGATTTCTTCATATTTAGCATCTAGCAGTTTATTATTAACGGTACATGGATGTGAAAATGTATTTAAAAAAAGTGGTTTTCTTACCTCACGGCCAGCCTCACCAGGACCTCCGCTCAGACCAGGGGGTCCCATTGGGCCAGGAGGTCCACGCTCACCAACTAAACCAGTAGGTCCCTGTTTTCCTGGCTCTCCCTGAGTGGAGTACAAAACATAATCAGCTTTATGAAGAGCCATTTCAGAACTGATGCAGGCTAGTGTTATGTCTTGATAAAAGAATAACTAAAGCCCTAAAGTTTTAAGTGACTAATGTAAGCTAGACTATTTGTTTGCGCCGGACTTACAGATGGTCCAGAGGAACCTGGCAAGCCTCTCTCTCCTCTTTGTCCAGGGCTACCAGCAATACCAACACCTCCACCTATACCCTGAGGTCCAGGGGCACCAGCAGGACCCTAGAGAAGAAAGAAATCGAATGTAAATGTCTTCAACTGGCATGATTACTGTTGCAATACTATCCATTGTTATACCGTGTGCACAGAGGGCCAGAATATTTCATTTCATTACTAATGAAGCTCCAAATTTCAAATAATTAGTTCCACACGATGCTACAAAGACAAAAATGTTTCAAATTAGAAGCAGTTGAGGGATAAATTTAAATGAAAATGTTATATCTGGATTCCTGTAAAGCTGCTTTGTGAGAATGTACATTGTTAAAAGAGCTATACAAATATATCAAATTTTTTTGAACCGAATAGATGTGAGTTACATACGGCAGGTCCATCGGAACCGGGAGAACCTCTCTCTCCAGGAGGTCCTGGGAGTCCAGCAGGACCAACCTCACCAGGGCGACCAGGTGCTCCCTTCTCACCACGTGCACCACGCTGTCCCTCTTTACCACCTGGGCCAACGGGGCCAGGAGGTCCAGAAATACCCTAGGAGGAAGAGATATATGAGCAGATCATTTAAATTTAATGTAACACATTGTAGAAATCTCAGTTTTTAAGATAATACTTTATAAGCTACTAATAATGCCTTATTGGGAATGGACTACAGGTAGGACCACAGTCAGGATGATGAAGGTGATTGTGATGAAGTAACTTACAGCAGGGCCAGGAGGTCCAACTCTACCAGCAGCACCAGGGAAACCAGTGGCACCCTATAAAAAATAAAGAAGTATACACTGTTAATGACATCATGTATAACACTTGTTAGCTTGTAAGCTTCAGCACACATTTTAACAATATATCTAGGTCCTTACAGGAGGTCCAGCACCACCACGAGCACCTTTGGCTCCAGTAGCACCAGCAGGGCCCTGGATAAAGAAAAGAGAAACATTTATATATGTACATGCATGTCCATTTATCTATATACACATACTCATTATATCAGCTTTCGGGACAGTACCTGAGGACCGGAAGCACCACCAGGTCCGGAAGGTCCAGGAGGTCCAGCGTCACCTTTAGGTCCAGTGTCACCATGCTCACCCTTGGCTCCAGGCTGGCCAGCTGCACCCTGTATTAGGTGAACAACAGCCACTTGTATTTTCTTTCTATACTAGATATTACCTCAAAAATAAATGACCATATTTCTGATATTATAGAGAAAATGTTAGAACACTCACAGGAGGTCCAGCAAATCCAGCAGGTCCAGGAGGTCCGTGCTCACCACGGTCACCCTATGTAGTTTGATGAAAAAATGTCATGATTAGTCATTAGCTAGTTAAGAAATGTACATATTGTCATAATACGTTACCAGTTCTGGTAGATGGGCATTTACATTGTGCCATATCTTTGACAGAGTTTCTGATTTGGGCTACTGGACATGGTTTTATTTTCTTACCATTTGGGTTGCAGTGAAAACATAACTGAGATACAGACAGGGATAAGCAACTAAGGTGTCTCATTGTATTCACATTTCTAATGAGGGGTTTCTGCACTGTGACACTATTATAACATCACGCTCTGTGCGGTTATGGGTGGATTGTTCTTGCTGACAGTATGATCACCTCCTGCCCTGACATTCTCAGTCACCTGAAGAACTGTTGCTCTTCTGTTTTGCTTAGAATTAATATACACTATATGGTCAAAAGTACCGTGTGTGGACACAACCAAAAGCGTAAATCGTACAACTGGCTGGTTGATAAGACTCGTTCTCTCAGACTGGCTTGTCGTAAAGAGGAACGGAGATGGAAGCATGATCGTTTAACTGTGTCTTTTGAGATTTTTAAAGATTGTCTGTTTAGGTTTCAGAATGCAGCAAAGTCAGTTAGGTCTAGGTATTTTTCTGATTTAATTACTACACACTGTCATAGACCTAAGATTTTATTCACCACGATTAATTCAATAATTAATCCGAGTTGCCAATTCCATAGGGAATCCTCGGTCGAACCTTGTGAGAGATTTTTTATGTTTTTTTGCTGATAAAGTAATAGCCATTCGTTATTCCTTCACTTCAAAGTTCTCGGACCTGTCCCTGAATTTGCTGGCTATACCGGTTTCCTTTTATCATTTTCAACATGTTTCTCTTAAGAAACTGTGTGATCTGGTTAACCAGATGAAAATAACTTCCACTTCACTTGATGTTGTTCCCTCTGAGATTATAAAAGCAACTTTTTCCGTAATTGGCCCCAGTATATTGTAGGTATAAATTCATCTTTGGATGCTGGGGTGGTCCCGAATTGTTTTAAGCATACTATTGTTCAACTTTTGCTTAAGAAACAGGGTTTGGATGAAGGTTGCTTTAATAATAATCGGCCTGTCTCTAAGCTATCGTTTCTGTCAAAGCTGTTAGAGAAAGTTGTGCAGTCACAATTGATCCTGTTTTTAAATTCAGCTAAGTTACTGGAATCTTTCAATCTGGTTTCACTGCTTATCATAGCACGGAGTCTGCTTTGTTAAAAGTGTTAAATGACATTTTACTGACAGTGGATGCTGGAAAAAAAACTGTGTTGATGCTATTAGATCTTACAGCTGCCGTTGATACTGTAGATCATAACAAACCTCTTTGGCACTTAGAGCTTTTTATTGGTATCAAGGGTACTGCCTTGGTCTTGTCTGTCTTTATTTGGCTTTATTCTGTGTTCTATTTTACTTTATTTTACTCTGTTCAGTAGTTTGGTTAGCTTTGCTGTGTTAAATGTGCTATATAATTTTTTTTTTACTTACTTACTTACTTACTTACTTACTTACTTATTTACACCTGACCATTACACCCATATGTGGTTTTCCCCCAAACTGTTGCCACTAAGCACACAATTGTATAGAATGCCTTTGTATGCTATTGCATTACAATTTCCTTTCACTGGAACTACAAGACCCAAACCTGTTCCTGCATGACAATGCCCCTGTGCATAAACCAAGGTTTGTAAAGACAAGGTTTACCAAGTTTGAGTGGAAGAACTCGAGTGTCGTGCTCTGAGTCCTGACTTCAAGCCCCCTGAACACCTCTGGGATGAACTAGGACGCTGACTGCACCTCAGGCCTCCTCCCCTAACATCAGTGCCTGACCTTACTAATGCTCTTGTGGCTGAATGAACACAAATCTCCACTGCCACACTCCAAAATCTAGTCAGAAGTCTTCCCAGAAGAATGGAGGTTATTATAACAGCACTGAGGGGACTACATCTGGAAGTGGATTTTACCAATCACATACGGGTATAATGGTTAGGCGTCCACATACTTTTGACCATACCGTGTCCACCATTTCCAGTTCTAATTATTGAAGCCTGATGTCATATTAGTCACTGTCCCTACTGAAACATTCATGAGCTAGTCTTCATGAATAAAGCTCCTGCATCCATAATAATCCTAATAATGAACCATATTTCAAAATGAACTTAGATCTCTGGATTTGGAGCTTGATCTAAAATCAAGGTCAGCCAGGCTTGCAGAGCATGGTAGGATGTTAAAAACATCTGCATTCATTATGTTTCTCCACCCATTTATTCAAGATATTCCCATGTTTTCCCTCATGTGTTAGTGTAATACGTCAGAGGGTAACAGTGTATTTCAGGGTAACTGTTTATTTGTCATGTGGTGTTGTGTGTTTTGTGCATAGTATTGGCTGCATGCTGATGTGAGTGGCATTTGTGAAATAACAATGAATCACTCACAGGTCCACCACGAGGTCCAGTAGCTCCAGCAGGTCCTACAGGTCCAGTTTCACCCTGTAGCATGACAGGAAGTGCATGTTAATAACACAGCACATGTTCCAACACACACAAACACGCACACACACACACACAAAAACCCTACACGCAAAATTAACATGTTCTGTCTGGTAAAAATTTAAAACTGGACTGTAAATCTTCAGTCTTCATGAATCTGTGTTTTCAATCTGTGCTGCTAAGTTAACGTGAAGATTCTACACTAAAGCAATAAGCCACTCAAGAGTGACAAAAAATACAGTAAAATATAGTGTTCAATTAATAGGTGGTTAAATTTATTATTACTACTATTCGCAATGAACAATCTTTTTGCCATGCAGTCTAATCTGTGAACAGAAAGCTTTTGCTGTTGTTGATTATGTTAAGCAACATAATCAAAGATACGGATATTCTTTGAGCAGAAATGGTTTAAAAAATGGTGAATTGGTACTGAATTAAATTATTGTGATACGGTCACAGTTGTGCATGTATCGAGGACATGCATCAGATTTTAGACCTCAAACTATCTGTTATATAATGTGCTTTTAAAGAATGTCCTAAAAAATGAAACAGGATGGAATGGGTTTAGTGATGGTTAAGTGAGAACATCTACAATCAAATGCTCATAATCAAATAATCATAATGTACATGCAATGTCTTCTAACTGACATGCCTTCGGCTATAACACAACAACAACAACAACGAAAAACAATGCAGCTTTGGTAACCTTTTCTCCAGCAAGACCACTAGGTCCAGGGGCACCAACAGCACCAGTCAAACCACGCGCACCATCCTTACCAGGACCACCATCAGGGCCCTTAGGTCCACCATCACCCTGTCAATGAAAGATAGCATTAGTAAAGACATCATCACACACCATTCCTAAAACTCAAGTGAAATAAAGATTAATTATTGTTACAGTTTTCCTAGGCAAGATTCTGCTATTACATTTAAACATTTAAACATAATCCTGCAAATTAGTTCACCTGTACATACAATATCAAACAGTGAGATCTCTTAAGAGTAAATTAGGGCTATATGATTAACATGCTGATATAATACAGGTATTTTGATCAATTCTGTCTTGATACACTTTTCTAAGATATTGTGGATATAGTGATAACATTTTAAACGTATATAATTTTTTATCAGTATAAACTGGTTGAATGTTAAAATTTTGCTGATTTGATGTTAAATAATTTGTAATGAAGAATTAGGTTTTTTCAATAGATCTTTCGTCTTTTCAAAGTTCTAGAAATAATCACAATCGATAATTATTTTAGACTTAAATAACTATTATCAGCAAATATAAAAAATAGTTAAGAGCTACTCATCATGGCATCATCACAGCTTTTAAAAAAAGAATTACAGACATCATACAATATGAAATGAAAAATCTGGATAGAAGCTAATTTTAAAAATGACTCCCTGCATCTGTAAACAATAATTATTGTTGAATGCTTCATTATTTACAGATTACTAGTAGCTAGTATTTTAACAGAATATAACAGGCACTACTCTGAACTGACTGGGCTGGAATTTGAGACACAGTGACTATCCTTGTCATGGATTAAATTCAAAGGTAGCCGTCCATTCCAGTTAAAAAGCTTTTTAGCTCAAGGCTAGGTTTAATGTGTTCATAAAGTGGTCAGAGAGGGTAATATCTTGGTGTAGATGTTCAAAGTGGGTTTAATATGAAAAGGTAATATTCAGCCCTCACTCTGTCTCCTCTTGCACCAGGAAGTCCACTAGCGCCGCGCTCTCCGGGCATTCCCTGTGGACCAGCAGGACCCACACCACCAGGAGTTCCAGCAGCACCAGGATCTCCCTAAACACACACATATATATTCTTACACAGATGTATGCAGACTGTATTCCTGTTTCTCATGATACTGCAAGCCACGCAAAACCTACCCTAGCACCGTCGTTACCAGCAGATCCGGGAGAGCCACGAGCGCCAGTGGGGCCAGCAGGGCCTGGGGCACCACGCTCACCAGGAAGACCTCTATCACCCTGAGGGGAAAGGATTCATATTTTAGTTATATAACACCAAATACATGTAGAATAATAGCAGGATCTTAGCAATAATAGCTGGGGCAATTAAGCAGAGATTTTGAAGAACTCATCACAGTGATACTTACTCTGGGACCAGAAGGTCCAGGAACTCCAGCCTCACCAGGCAAACCCTACTCAGAGAAACATACAGAATTAACAGTTAATACTCACCAAGGACTTATTATCATAATGCAAGATATTCCCTGCTTGGCTCCAAAATGCCATTGTCAGGCATATACTTATTACAAACACAAGTAACATAAAAAGGGGCAGAACCTTATTAAAAGTGATGGATAATACATTTCCACCACAATGTGCTGGCACTCACCTGCTCACCAGACTTGCCAGTCTCACCAGTGGCACCCTGAGCTCCAGGAAGACCCTGCCAAGATAATAAATGCATGGAAATGATTGATGGTGCCCCGTTTGTAATTGATTGGCTTGAAAGGCTTATAAATAAAAATGTTTCACTAATGAAAGTAACACAAGACAACTTGTTTTGGTATGCAGGTTAACAGCTGCATA
Organism: Ictalurus punctatus; assembly: GCF_001660625.3. Lineage (NCBI taxonomy): Eukaryota > Metazoa > Chordata > Actinopteri > Siluriformes > Ictaluridae > Ictalurus > Ictalurus punctatus. The sequence continues at coordinate 4,523,078 of NC_030428.2, forward strand.
CCTGGAATCCAGGTGGTCCAGCAGGTCCTTGTTCTCCTTTATCTCCAGCAGGTCCCTGTTACAGGAAACATTCCAAATAATCAGTATAGAGATGTATTATGCATTCAGCTATAATGTGTTACATTTATGAAAACAAAATACAACATAAATAATAAATTTTTTGTTTGTTTGTTTTGTTTTTATTGTCCCTATAAAAAACGTACAGCAGGTCCAGAAGGTCCGGGAGCACCAACATCACCATCTTTGCCAGGGGCACCCTATAAAAGATCATTCAAAATCACTCAAGTTTATATTGACTACAAATGTCAAATAGTGTGGAAGACTCTCTATGTGAGTAAAATATTCCAGGTACACACATTCTTCAAATACAAAATATTCTTTTTTTTCTTTTTCTTTTTTTAAAAAAAACAAACAAAAAAACAAAAAAACAACAACTACTTTGGGAAAGAGTACACACCACAGATCCAACGGGTCCTTCAACGCCTCTCTCGCCAGGCTTACCAGACTCACCCTATAAGAGGACAGGATCGTAATTAATTCTCAAGGTTTTTTTTTTTTTGAGGTATAACATCAATTCAAGTTGCAAATAACTACAAATGAAACATAACTCAGTGAGTAGCCAGAATGCAATTCACTAATTTTAATCTCTAATTTTAAACAAGAAATAGGAAGGTGATGGTTTGGTGATGCATGTTTTCCCTTTCCGTACATCAGCTCCCTTAGGTCCAGGGAATCCCATCACACCAGGAGCACCACGAGATCCAGCAGAGCCTGGAGGTCCAGGGGCACCGTCCTGACCAGAAGCACCCTGTAAAAGAATAACCCATGCTAAATTCCCTTGAAAACAACCCAACAGCAAGTGTGTGCAAGGTTTAAAATATTGCCAAATGCCCTGTATGACATATAATTAATATTTACTTACATGTGTACCATAATGTTATAGCCAAATGCTGTATATTTTGACACATTGAACTTTATAATCTGTGGTCATAAACTTGACTTACAGCAGGTCCAGCTTTGCCATCAGGGCCAGGGGCACCAGGGGAACCAGTCACACCCTAAATAGGAGACATGGGACAGTAAAGTAAGAATAGAAATGTGGAAATAATCATCAAGATGGAAAAAAGGACAAGAGTCTTGCCTTGGATCCAGGCAGTCCAGGCTCTCCAGGTCGGCCAGATTCTCCAGTGGCTCCCTGAGCTCCAGCAGGTCCGTTGGGGCCAAGCTCACCAGGGGCACCCTATAATGCAAGAAAATACATACAACTTATAGACATCCATCTTTATACTCTCTTGACCGATGTGCAATGCTCTGACTGCTCTGATCCAGCACCATGGACAGCTCTATAGAACTACCCAAGCCTACATATTGTAAGAAATGTGTAATTGTAATGAACAATGTAATGAGTTTAGTGGATTTTAAATGTCATGAGAATGAAGTTCTAAGAACAACTATGACCACTAACTCCATAAATCCTGAAAATTTCATATGTGCTGGCTGAATTTATTTTTTGGACCATGCAAGTTGCTTCATGATAAAACAAGGGGGAGTGAGACTGACAGAAATTCTGACCCATTTCATATAATAAACCATATCCTATCAGAAACTGAATGGACTTAGTGTAGCAGCAGTATACATTCAGCACATTTCTTCTGTATCACGGTGCAGGAATGATGATTATCACTTATATTTGATACATGACTAATACATAAATGGTGAATCGTGTATTTGAAAGACTTGCCTTGGGGCCTGGTCCCCCTTCAGCACCAGGGAAACCACGGTTGCCAGGGGCACCCTGTTTGAAGAGACGGACATAAAGATTAACAAAAATGAATAATAATAAAAAATGAATGAATGAAAGGAAGAAGAAAATTGTGTATGTGAAAGAACTTGTGGCTGTAGAACATTCAGTACATCTTCAAATCTTTTACACTCTATTTCTCTTTTTGGATATGCATTCATCGGGAAAAAATAGTTCAAAATAGGATACTTAAAATAGTTCAGATTGAAGGCTATTTCTGTAAAGTTATATAAGTTATATAAGTTTATGTAACAAATTATATACGATTTAGTTACAAAATAGGCTTGCTGTAACACTGTTGTGCATTCTATAGGTCAACTGAGATTTTGATACACAGGTCAAAGGGTAATGATTATGCTCTGTGACATTTCCTAATAAGCTGAGGTTTTATCAGTAGTCAACATGGACAAGTTGATGTTCTCCAAGTTTTGATAATTTAGAACAGATACAGTGGCTTCATAATTAATGTTAGTAGGACTGCACTAGCCTCGATTTACACAGAGATACTTTGCATTCCCTTTGTGATTCGGTCACAAGCCCTCATTATTTCTGAGGGATCTGTCAGGACTCAGGAAGAGAGGGGATCAGGAAAGTGCTCCAACACAAATATATATAATTTTATATGTTAAACTTACACGAGCTCCAGGAGGTCCAACGGGTCCAGTGCCGCCAGGCTCACCACGGGCTCCTCTCTTTCCCTCATCACCAGGAGGTCCAGCAAGACCCTGAGGTCCAGCAGGTCCCTGTATACAAGAAGAAAGAAGAAAGGCAAAGAGAATCAGATCAACAATTCCAGACACCATCAGATTTCATGTACACCTCTTGGTGAACATCAAGCATACTCACAGGCTCTCCCTTAGGACCAGGCTCTCCTTTGGGTCCCTGGGCACCAGCATCACCCTGTGATTGGCAAAAAAAATTACCTTCAGAACTTATTCACCTTCTCTAATGTGAAATGATAAATATATGTGAAGTGAAAAAAACAATGAATGATTGGAGGGTTCAAGAATCAAGTCCATTTTTGATTTAGCTTGTTTTAACACCTCATAGTGGCTATAGGTTTTGGAAAACTACACAAGTAACAGACAAAAGTCTACATGTACATACATTAACACCCTTAGGTCCAACACCACCAGCAGGTCCAGCGGGTCCAGCAGGTCCACGAGTACCGGGGAAACCAGGAGCACCAGTAATACCAGCAGCACCCTACACATGTTCAGAGAAATGAGAAAAGAATATTCAGTGATGTATGAAATAGACTTGACAACTCTTGATTCTATGATAACTGTCTAATGACATAAAAGGACATATAACACAATCATTTTCAAAACGCAGTGTGCTCATTTTCCTAGCATTGCTGTAAATCTGGTTTCAAAATCTTCTAACCTACTTCAAAGCATGTATATAATGGTCAATCAATGCTCATACGAAAAGATATGTCTGCTGTAAAAGACAAAACAAATAACTTACAGGAGAACCCTTGGCACCAGGACTACCATCGTTACCAGGAGGACCCTGTACAGAGAAATAGAATAGTTAAATTCAGATTTAAATCTGTTATTATACAATATAATTATATTAATTATAATTATAATAAAAAAAACATTATTGACTCACAGAGGGTCCAGCAGCTCCAGCAGGTCCAGAGTTACCAGGCTCACCACGGGCTCCCTGAGGTCCCTCTGATCCACGGCCTCCAGCGGGGCCAGTCTCTCCCTGCAAGGGGGTTAGAGGTTAATCTAGATGCTGTTGTAATGCAGAGAGGCAGTAGGGCAGTGCTAGATCAGTGGTTAAGGCTTTGGGCTACCAATTAGAAAAAGGCAGTACTCCCACTGTGGGCCCTAAAAACCCTCAACTGTTTAGTTTCTTCCTAAATTTGGATAAAATTGTTAGCCAAATGAAACCATGTAGATTTTAATTTCCTATAGCATTGAGTGTGTGTGTGTGTGTGTGTGTGTGTGTGTGTGTGTGTGTGTGTTGAATTAAGGTAGATTAAGGCCTACCTTGGCTCCAGCACCACCAGGGAATCCAGGAGGACCAGCAGGGCCAGTGGGTCCCTAAAAGAGAAAATCAGAGAAAAGAAAAAGTTACAACAGTTCCCTTTGCCACTCTATATTCAACTTCCACCTAAAGCTTCTGTCTGGTAAAGCACAATGGATATATAAATCTGTTCTATTCTTCATGCCAGCTATGCCACTACTAAAACTCATAAGTTAATATTTTTATTTATAAGACAGTGTTCATTATTCAGTAATTCTGTTGTATTTAATAAAAGTACAGGTAATACGTACAGGAGATCCAGCTGGGCCAGAGTTGCCATCATTACCACGAGCACCCTACAGCAAGAAAACATGACCGGAAATAATCGTTAAATTGTCAGAAATGTGTATAAAAAATTATAGATTTTTATAGACACTTTTTGAATGTATATAAAATGTACTATTTTAGTATAATGTGCTGACAAAATGTATGTTAAACTAGTTTAACCAACCAGGTTAATAAATAAAATACTTTGTTTGAGTTTAAATGTCCACTTAATTTTAGGAATAATTAAATACATAAAGTACACTAACTTACTGTGCATTCATTGTAAAGCTACTCAAGTTACAACTGCATTAGTAGAATATCAACTGAAGTTTTGGGTTTAATGAAATCTGGTCTTCTCTTTCCCTGTTATTTATATAATTTTTGATGATGTACATAACATAACTAGTATTACCTTTCAATAGATTGAAATGACACAGTTTAAGTGATACAGTGCAATAGGGATGATTTTTTTTAAGAACGTAATTCAGCTCATTCTTTGCAATCTCTAATGTAAATTAAAGAAAGGTGGGAATGGCTCGGAGTGACCAAGACACTTACAGCAGGTCCAGCAGGTCCAGGGCGGCCTCTCTCACCAGGCAGACCACGAGGGCCCTAGAAAATAATAATAATAATAAAAAAAACTTTCAGTCTTTTAATGAAACTGGTAAAATATTTCTGTCTAGCAGATTGATTTGACAGACTAAAAAACAAAATTAACTAATAAACTCACCATAACACCAGCAACACCATTCTCACCAGGTGAACCAGGCTCTCCCTATAGAAATAAATACAACTAAGATCAAACAGTTACTTAAAGCAATTCATTATCAAATTTTATATCTACGTCGAAAATATTCAAAAAGTTTAAAGGGAGAATCCTACCTTAGGTCCAGCAGGGCCAGAATCTCCCTTAGCTCCATCTAGACCAGGGAAACCCTAAAGATATATAAATGGATAGATAGAAAGAGGTCACAGAGGGTTTAGGGGTTTAGAGGTCAATCGACAGGGGTTTGACTTCACGGGGTCATACTCACTCTGTGTCCCTTGATGCCGGGAAGTCCAGGGGTTCCAGGGAAACCACGACCTCCCTGTGTGTGTGTGTGAGAGAGAGAGAGAAAGAGAGAGAGAGAGATGAGACTTCTGTTAATATGAACTAAATGCTCTAAATGGTTCATTTTCCTTAAAGGTCAAGCTAGTTGGTTCCATTAAAATGATCATTTACTACAACAAACAGAACCAATACAGACCTGAGCACCAGCAGCTCCACGCTCACCGGGGCGACCAGGTTTGCCAGCCTCACCCTAACAAAGTGAGAAAAAGGTGTAGACTTTCATGTATAAGTGAAAGCGTGTGCACATATAATACATCAGATTATAATACAATATAATACGCAATAACATCCATATATAATAATAGATACAGATTACTGAATTATTATTGTTATTATTATTATTTCATCATATCAGTGTGAGTATGACAGCAATAAATATCGTCTGCTGTGTATGTTAATGTTTCAGTGGAATATTAAACAAAAATCTAAATTATACGAGGAATGATATTTCCACCAAAAAAGTTTTCCTGAATATCAACTGAATAAAAGCTTACATTTGTTTTAGAAAAATCCTAAAAACTATTATCTGGATAGTAAACTCAGATTGAATAGCACTTTTCAATAAGACTGAAATTGAATATGGACTCACATCATCTCCGTTCTTTCCAGGAGGACCAACGGAACCACGAGGACCCATGGGACCCTGAAGACAATAAAATCATCAATAGAAGTATGAAATAGATGTCATGTATATATATATATATATATATATATATATATATATATATATATATATATATATATATATATATATATATAATAGTAATTAAGTGATCACAAATCTGTTTCTATCAGAAATGTTCCACTGTTTTTGGAAAGGAAGTAACATCTACAGAGCAAGAAAGTGAGAGTGTTGCAGGAAGTAAATACTCACAGGAGAGCCAGGCTCGCCAGGTTCACCTGGAGGGCCAGTGAATCCTTGAGGACCCTACGAAAATGATAGGGAAAATGACGAGAAAAAAAAGACGTCACTGACACCTCTCTACTGGCTGCAAATGTGTTATTGGTAATAATGGTGCACATTTTAAGATTGAACTGATTTAAACATAAAACTGTATGGATTTCTAGTAGACACTGAAGAAATAAAAAACTTACAGGAGAACCTGAAGATCCAGAAGGTCCACGGGGTCCCATTGGGCCCTGAAGGAGAGACAGAGAGAGACAGAGAGAGATTTAGGTCTGTACTGCATTTATTAGTGTGAAATTGTTGGAAAAACACACTGTCTTCATGTGTTCATGCATAATTCTACAGCATAACAGGGTTATATCTATATCTATATCTATATCTATATATATGATCTACTGACTATCACAGTCAACATGAGATGTTTGGAATCATTATTACTGATTACAACATATTGAAGAGAAGAGAAAATGAGAGGAGAGGAGAACAGATGAGAGAAGAGAAAAATAGAGGAGAGATAAACAAAGTTGTCATACCGGTGAAGGAGAGACAGTGAGAGAGAGAGAGAGAGATTTAGGTTTGTGCTGCATTTATTAGTGTGAAATTGTGGATAAAACACTATCTTCATGTGTTCATGCATAATTCTATAGCATAACAGGTAATATCTATATCTATATATATCTACTGAGTATCACAGACAACATGAGATGTTTGGAATCATTATTACTGATTACAACATATTGAAGAGAAGAGAAGAGAAGAGAAGAGAAGAGAAGAGAAGAGAAGAGAAGAGAAGAATAAAATTGTCATACTGGTGGTCCAGGACCAGCAGATATTCCGCTGGATTTCTCACTTCCATAAGACAGCTGGGGCAAGTTGTACTGCAAAACAAGCAAAGGATATACGTTAAAAGCTATAATAATCCATCCATTACACCTTCAACAAGTCTCTCTGTGTCCCATTACTTTGGTTTAGATTTCTCCCTCACAGTTTGGAGCATTACTATTGTTTATATTATTTTAATATTCACATATTTTCGCACACACTGCTCATGTTGTGTATATATAGTGCTCAGAGCTTCTAAAAATAAAGAGTTAAAGCTGCTCTCCATCTTAGTGGTGCTGATTTTCAGAGTAAACATGGGGAAATGGAGGAACTGAGTTTCCTTGGCTGTCTTGGTGTGACATGATAGAATCACTTAAGAAAAGACATAAAATATATATCCTTTGTCATAAATACTGGTATCTCTGTTGGATAATTCAATATAAACACAAATTCAGGTGCAAAACCTGTCATTTAAAACTGGTGAGATATATTTTCCTTTAAATTCCTTTTAATTTATGTGTTAAAGATTCTAAATTGCCACATCTGATTCCCACTAACACATACTGTATAAACACAATCTTCCCCGCTAAACAGATGCTGTAGTCCACCGTAAAATTGAAAGTAATGACAGTTAGGATTTTGTGTTTGTGTTGGAGCCCTTATGGTATAAGGACACTGACCTGACCATGTCTTAAACATGCATGGGTCTGCTTTTCACAGCATTATCTGTGGAAAATGTATAAAGTGATGTACTCACTCCACCAAGACCAGGGGGTCCAGGGGGGCCGGGAGGTCCAGGAAGTCCAGGCTCTCCGGGAATACCATCGTTACCGGCACGTCCAACGGGACCCTTTATATTACAAATATATAAAATATATAAAATGCTTAGTAACAGCCACACCACCTCTTACAGTGCAATTGTAGGACATAGGAACGGATCAACCTAAATTTTTCAAATCTAATGTATATATGTTGATCCATTGGGGAATGACATGAATTACTAAATGATTTAAAAGTACTTTTATTAATAGAATAAATTAAAGAGATAGTTCTGGATAATTACATAAAATTATTTTAAAAATGTTCAGGTCCCATGTCAAATTTACATCTAATTCAGTGTCGCAGAGGTCAAAGTTCACACAGGTCATAAGGTCATAAGGTTACAAAAGTAGCCATTATTTTGGCAGCAGAGGACTGGTATAATTCCTTCATTTAAAATAACCTACAATAACATGTTTCCAGAAACATTCTATATGATTTCTATAAACCGATTCAGTGTTTCCTATTGCATAAAATGTATAAAATATTTCACATATATCCAAAATGTGTCTGGATAGACTTTATCAATATATAATAATGTTTTGAAGTAGAACCTAAAAAAAAATATTATACAAGCAAAGTAAAGTAACAATGCCAACATGGCTGGTCAACATAACCTCGAGCCTAAAGCAACACACAACGATATCAAACGGAAGACACGAAGATGAAAATGGCGCTTACCGGCTCACCCTTAGGTCCACGATCACCCTTGGGTCCAAAAACCTAAAAATACATACATATATTTAAATAATTATACCTCAAAAATATGCCGTTTAGAAACAATTTATTTTTTCTTTTAAACTTAAAGTGGATGTGATTTTTTTTGTGTATTTCTTGTACACTATTCCATTACTTGAATATGAAAAATCTGTAAATTTTATACAAAAATATTAAGTATATATGACTAAGGTATATATTGAGTGTAAGCTCAAGTGTAATTGTTACTGACCCCAGGGCTATCAGTGGTTGGTGTTTCTGTGCCTGGGAAATGAAATAAAAATCAAAATGAGTGTTTTTGACCGTCTATAATCAAGAGTTTTAGACACATTTTCTCTATCATTACATAGATATATATATATCTTCTGGAATTCCATTAATAGATCTCGTATGGTAGCACTTCTTGTATTGTTCTCTGCTTGACATCGCTTTGCTTGTATCTTTCTCATTTGTAAGTCGCTTTGGATAAAAGTGTCTGCTAAGTGAATAAATGTAATGTAAAATGTAAATATATATATATATATATATTCATTATGATTGGCCCAAGCTAACAGATGAAACACTCTTTGATCATGAAAAAATGTGTTCCACTGTGTTCCCTTTCACGAAATCGATATTTCATAACTGCCAAATACTGATCATTCCAAAAGTAATCTTAATCCAGTGTGAAAATAGATCCACAGTAGCACCCTCCCAGACTGTGCACCGTTCCAGCAGGATGGCCATCAGAGAAGAAACACCTCACTTGGTTTTATGATTTCCCAGCTCAGGTAAAGAAAGTCTGCTAGAGGGCGATATAAAACTAGCACGCCTGCGAGTGAGTGAGTGGTGATGTGGCAAATATACCGTCGATGCAAATAGGGCAGCATTCGCCATCGGGGATTTCTGGGTTGGCGCAGTCCGTTATGTCCTCGCAGATCACCTCGTCGCACATGACAGTTCCGCTGTCGCACACGCAAATCCGGCATGGCTCAGGTTTCCATACGTCCTTGTCATTGTACGACTGGCCGTCTAATGTGCAGCTATTGAATAAGCCTGCGAATGAAAGACCAAGAGGAGCACGTGAGTTATGAGCATTTTATTAGGTTCCTCACTGATTCCTGATGTTATGAAATCCATTTCAGCTGGATCAGGTGGAAGAAGGAGGTTTAGTTATGAGCTTTGTTGCTCACAGAACTAGATTTATATAGATTATATAACATGGGATAATAGATGAGGATCTGACTTTTTTTGGTAGTCATCATGTCTATATGTTAATCTATTAATCCATAAAGACCAGATGTCATTCTATGCAAATATACAGTTAATCAGATTAATGAATTATTCATTTTCACAAACATTGACTGCTTTTTCATCCAATAATGACCAGACATGCAAGATAACTCTGCAGACATAGAAATGTTGAATGCTCCAGAAATGAACAAACAAAACTAAATACAGTGCCTGTACCGTGTGTGTGTGTGTGTGTGTGTGTGTGTGTGTGTGTGTGTGTGTGTGTGTGTGTTGGCTGTTTGAACAATTCCTTTTTCAATTAAATTGCAATAAATCAGTGCTGTACTTTTAATTAATTGTGATTAATGTCATGTAATGACCTTTCTAATTCACATTAGAATAAAGTTCACAGCAGCAACTTTCATTAGAATGATTCAGAGATCAACCGAGGTCTACTTCAGGAGAAAAAAATAAAAATAAATAAAAAATCTTAGGGAAAAAAACAGTGGGCGTATCCTACTCATAGCCTGCACCACGCCCCCAGAAAAAAATGCCGTCCTGCAATACACAAACTGACCACATGGTGCCGCCATTGACTCACATTACTCATAACTGAATTCAACGCCCAAACTACATCATCTATTAAAGCCTATTAACTTGTCTCTGGAAATTACACAACAGACATCACTACTTTTTTAAATGATTTATCGACGTTAGCTTTTATTTTGTTTTGTATTAATTCATTTATTTTACTTTATTTTGCACAGAGTAGTTTGGCACTCTGTTTGAGTGAGACTTCTACCTGATTAGCCCTCAAAACTAAAAAAAAAAAAATAAGGGCTGTCCAGATGTTCCACATCTGTCTCACAGTCGATGAACAGCAACGAATTTCCGTTTGTAAAAAACAAAACAAAACAACCCAAAACAAAACAAAACAAAACAAAAAACCTATAAATTGAGTGCAGCTTCATTTATTTTTTCCATTTCTTCTTAAGTGGGACAACAATTAGAGATTCCAGCTGCTGCAAACTTGTAAGGGCACGCGCTCAACACAACATAACATTCAACCGTTGTTTTGACCCAAACTTTATAGGAAACACATTTATCCACTTTTCCCCCTTTCGTTAAACATATTTTCTTTCTTTCTTTAAAAAAAAAAATAAATAATTTTTTTTAAAAAGGTACTCACTGTCATCCTCGCCCTGTCCTCTCACCACGAGCACAACGGCCGCGAGCAACAGCCCTAACCGAATATCCACAAAGCTGAACATGTCTAAATGTTAGACATGTAGACTCTTTGAGGCGAGAGTGTTGTGTCTTTAGTTCCCGCAGACGCCGATCATACACGTCGAGGTTATAACTCCAAACCCAGACCCCAACACACACACACGCTCCCTACTGCCCAAACACACACCTTATCCCGGCTTTTATATTGCCAGCTGTGTTAGGGAGGTGCTCAACATCCTCAGCATGTTCAACAGAGAGAGAGAGAGAGAGAGAGAGAGAGAGAGAGAGAGAGAGAGAGAGAGAGACCCTCCTTCGCCAAGAAAGAATAAAACCATGTCGGGAGAACTCAACTTCAGGACAACGTGGACGTTTCGAGTGGTTTTTAGTGATGAGGTGGAAGTTTTTTACTGGGAATTAACATGGCCTGGATGCACACATGTGCATCTTCGTGCTATGTTACACACACATTCCAACACTGGATGCAAACTGACATGGAACTCTATTACCTATTACACTGTCATCATTGCACTTATGGTAATAGATATAGTTGTTTGTTTTATTTTTACTGTGCATTATTGAAAGTGATGTTTCCATATCTCTCAAACTTTTTTTTTTTTTTTTGCCTTTACTTTCAAATAGGCAGTGAAACATGCTGTTAAAAGATTGCATGCCATTACACAGATCTCTTGGGTTTAACGTGGATCTATTTAATCCACACTGTTATTTGATTGAAAGCAGTTGTTGACCCTACCATTTATTTGCAAATGACTGTTTTCGTCGAAAAGGGTGGTCTGAATAGTAGGAATTAGACTGATGCCGAGTGCGCTGTCTTAATGAAGCATATTCAGCTTCCCTCTTTGGCCTTTTTCATTTGCTTTATGTTTAATAAAAATACAAAAATCTGTCTTTTTCCTCCTCATTTTTTATAATAGTAAAAGGAACATTGGAATCTATGATATCATCATCTTCCTCCTCTTTACAACTACATTCTGTCTGTATCCCATTTGTATTTCTTGACTGTCACAAGTAGAGTCATTTATAGTTCATTCAGAGAAATATCCAAATGAATTCAAATAAATTACATTTTAACATAATGGGGCAGACATCATCTCAAACTTTTTTGTGATTTTAAGCGTTTATGTTGAATATGTAACATGGAAGAATATGGATGTGTGTGTGTGAGAGAGCCAGAGAGAGAGAGAGAGAGAGAGAGAGAGAGAGAGAGAGAGAGAGAGAGAGAGAGACTTGGCATTATTTGAAAGTACGTGTTGTGTCATGGACACGTTGCAAGTTCAGAGCCTCATCTGAAGAGTTCATACAGTATTGTGTGCTGTCTTTGATTAGCCTTTGATTACGAACTGAAGAGTAATGCTGTTCACATGAGGAGAGACAAATTTAACCTCAGTAGAGCACCGAGCTGATTAGTTGAGGGTTAAGAGCATTGTCAAAGGGTCAAACAAACGGACCACTTTCCAGAATTTATGAGATATGAACCTGCAACCTACTAGATACAAGTACAGAACCTGCACATGGGCTAGCTAATCTTTCAAAGACATAAAGACAAGAGTATAAAAAAATTTCCCCTAGATACAAGTACAGAACCTGCACATGGGCTAGCTAATCTTTCAAAGACATAAAGACAAGAGTATAAAAAAATTTCCCCATCCACATCAGATTATTTGCTGTTAACAAAAATCTTCGGGGCTTCTGTGGAACCACGTACAACATCACCATCAACTTCAACAGTCATAAGTAATGTACATAGACTGGTATGAAGAAGCGAGGATGAGGCTGATTTCTTTCTAGACCAGACATGTCAGGTGATTACACAGAGTGACACGCCCCCTAGACTTGATCTCCATTAAGGCTGATATTTTTCGGACACATCTGTAGCATGTCATCAGAAGGGATTGAGAAGGTGCGTGTCAAATAGTTTCGCAGATGTAATGAATGTGAACGAGGTGGATTATTTCCTCTATCGTCCTTTTTCCCCAAAAAAATGCATTTGGAGGAGAAACTAAAAGTAGATAGACTAAGCACACATTGTCTCATCAATGTGCAAGCTACCAAAGGGGCAAAAGACAGAGTTTTGGAATTCAGACTAAACACAGCATGAACCCAATAGAGCATTACACACTTGAAATGCTTAAAAAAATTAGAAATCATTAATGCAACTGCCTAACTAACTGTCTTTAAGTGTGTGCATGTGTGCGTGTGTGTGTATGTGTGTGTAATAGTTTGCCTCACGTCATTCTTATTATACCACTGATGAGACCTGCCTTACTCAATAATATAGTTTTACTGTTGAGGTAATGAAAGATATTAGATTTTAGCCTCCCATCTAATATCATCACCAGACATCACTGAGAACCTTTGAGCTTTGATTTATGATCTGGTCTGCACTGTCAGAAATGCTTGTAACTGATAATAGAACCATTTTAAAAGGGTACATTCCCTCATAAGGTTTTTGAAACAACATTCCCTCTTCACATTGGCAGGAAGTACATTTAACCCGATCAAAATTCACATCTATATTCACATCGCATATTCTAATTCTTTAAAAAAAAAAAAAAAGAATTCAAATGTTTCCTTTTTTTCTATTTCCATAGTATCAGTGCACAAGTCAGACATCTCGGAAATGACCTTGTAATTTCTCTAGTAGCAGAGTTGCCAGATCGGTACTGTAAGTAATATATACAGCATTATTATTAGAATGTTTATTTGCAGGAATGGTATATTGTGCTGCTGTAATTTTGAAAGACTACATATTCATAAGAGTATATTACTGCAAAAAAAATCTCTGCTGCAATTTTAGTTAATTAGAGAGTTCCATCTATTTTCTATACCACTTATTGTTACTGGGACGCAGGGAACCTGGAGTCTATCCCAGGGACCTTGGGGCTCAAAGCGGGGGTGCCAATCTATTGCCGGGCACAATCACACACATTCACACACTACAGACACTTTTGGACATGCCAATCAACTCCTCCACCCCCCTCCCCCGCATTAGAGAGTTGTATAATTAAATTTTAAAATAAACATTTTAAATTAAGTGAAAAATAGAGGATTCTAACTAGAGCATTTGAAGAAAAAAAAAAGTGTTACAGTACCTATACAGTACACTATTAATACAGTAGAATTTGGCAGTATTACAGTATTGACTACAGTATTGAATTGTTAATATGTGACACACAATGTTATAGTCATATAAACAGAGTACTTTATCATATAAATGACAAAAACTCTTTATAGCATGGTAGATTTGGCAATGGTGTTTAGAATATACGGACCGTAAACTCACCATAACACTCCATAAAGATCTGCATTCTCAATTATAATGACTAAAGATTCTAAGTCCAGTTTACTTTCATCATTTATCAGATGTTTTCTATGCTCTGCACCCAAACCCCTCAAACAACCGCACATGGTGGGTTTTCCTCTCTACAAAATCCAAGACCATTTCTCCATACACGTTGTATCCAGATTCCTGAGTGGTTCTGGTTTTCATTTCACTCTTGTAATAGAAGTGGTTGCTTGCTATTTCATGCATTGCACTATTTATTTTCACCTGGTTCTGAAAGAAAACTTGGTTCTGTATTACCAAGCAAAATCTTGTTTCCATGTTAGGAAGAATATAAATATTAATACAGAACTACAGAGCTACAAAACATTTGTACAATAGTTCTGGAACAAGAATGGTGGTTTTCTGGTGAGCGTGTTTACCTTGCACCTCTCGGCTTGGGGGTTTGATTCCCACCTCTGCTTAGTCCTTTTTTTTTTTTTTTTAGTCATTAGTTTATTGGTAAATTTAGTTCATGAGTTCAATATATATATTGAAGTGATATGGAGTAGTAGGTATGGTCATGTTGTAAGTGGGAGTCCAGGGATGAGCAGAGAATCAGCAGTAGCCATTTCAGCAGCAGTTCTTAGAACAGTTACAAGTCTAGAGTATCTAGGTGAGATTATTGAAGCTGGAAGATTCTAAGCCTAGACTGTTTTGGGGAACTGTGAATCTTTAGAGTATCTAGGCAAGAAACCGCTAGAATAGAGCAAGAGTAGATCATCTGGATGAATCTTGCAGGTCTAGAGGGTAAGCAGAGCCACAGCTGGAGAACTGTGTGAGGATCAGCTATAGGAATCACAACAGGAAGTAGAAATACATATCTGAGTAAACAGCAGAACAAGATGTGCTCTTGTCATACAGTGGTTGAAATGTTGTGGTAAATTTTGGTCAGAGTGCAAGCAGGGACTCTGGCAGGTCTAGTTATGATAGAACGAATAAAACATTGCATCAGAAGCTAACACAGCCATGAGGTACCCTGGGACATAAAGCATCCCACTACTCAGAAGTCAACAAACATGAGTGAGTCTGTGTAAGGAGGGGCGATAACATAAAAAGATCCCAGTTTACCAAAAATCTCTATGCCCCTGAATCCCCAGATGTGCTCCTTTACCTAAGAGAAGAGCTGTTTTAAAAAGTTTGACTTAAAAAAAGCACTGAGTTAGAGTCCTGAACACTGATTGGAAGGCTGTTCCATATCTCTGGGGGGCTTTGTAGCCCTGCCCCCTGTTGTATTCTTCATTATTCTAGGCACTAATAAAAAGCCTGCACATTTTGATTGAAGCAGGCATGGTGACTCATAACAGATCAAAAGTTCACTCGGGTACTGTGAGACCATTCGATGCTTTATTGCAAAATTAATGCAGAATTTTTCTGGGAGCCAATGTGGTGTGGATAAAATAGAAGTAACATGATTTCTGTTTTTAGAATTGACTCTGGACTAACTGGATTTTGTTTATGCACCTACTGGAATGTCCAGATGGCAAGACTTCACAATAGTCCATCCTACAGGTAACAAAAGCATGAACTAGTTTTTCTTACATTCTGTATAGCAATGTTTCTGAAATGGAAAAAGGCTGTCATAATGGTGGGTAATGGGAAACACACTCATTTAGTCTGATCTAAGAGTCTATTAAACAAAATGCATTGAATTATTGATCAGTTATAGTTTCATTTACAATATTCAGTTCAGATGTAAGGAATACAAGACTTTCTTCATAAGATAGTTATATCTTAATTCGATTACTAGAATTAATATTTTGAGATTGTTGTTTAGCTTAGGAACAGATGCAGTCTTACTATGAAGAATCATGTATGTGCATTTATTTACTTATTTGCTAAATGAGTAAATGTATTTATTATTAGACATTATAATTTGTATGGGGTGGGGGGGGGGGGGGGGGGGGGGGCAGGGGGGGTTGAATCCCACCACTGCTCTGTGTGTGTGGAGTTTGCTTTGCCCCAAGTCCAAGCATATGCACTGTGAATGTGTGTGTGATGGGTTGGAGTCCTGTCCAGGGTGTCCCCAGCCTTGCACCCCAAGTACCCTGGAATAGGTTCAGGCTCCCACGCAACCCTGTGTAGGATAAGTGGAAGGAAAAATGTATGGATGAAATTATTGGTGCAATTATGATGGTTTCTAGTTGCTTTACCAAGCTACACATTACCAAGCTAGCTAGCTAGCGTAAACTTGCTAATAATAACCTTTCTAATTATGGAGACCAGATTGAAAGTAAAATCTATGGACTAAAACAATAACAGTGTTCATTTTGATTAGGTTAAGTTTTATTTATCTATTTATTCATTTATTCATTCATTCATTTATTTATTTATTTATTTATTTATTCAACTGTGTTCACAGCCGGTCTTTCTCCTGTGGCCATTGTCAGAGTGTGCAAGACTAAGACATGAAAGGTAACATCTTAATCTGTCCTCTCTGCTGCCCCTCCCTCACTTATAAACAAAATGTTCATAGAGTGAGCATGGGGCAGCATGATTCCTGACCCAGTGTATCTCTGTCAGTACTTATTGCAGGTCCCATCTTTTAACTACTAGCTACCATTTATTTGTTGGAAAGTAGTATTGAGTATATGCTACTGGGTTATTGACTGGCTGAATCTATAAACATTATCAACACTTTACTAACTGAGGAAGTGCCTTGAATGTAGACATGATTTCATTTTCTTTTCTTTTTTTCCCCCCTTAAATTCTATTGTGGTACAACGGTGATGATAAAGCTTCAGTCACTTCCCTATGTCCATCCCCAAAATCACATCCAGTATTTAGTACACGACAGCACACATTTTCATATGCATTTGCCTGACTGTCAGGATTCATACCACTGAAGGAAGTGGAAATGTGGAGATACAGTAGAGACTTGCTTGGGTTTAAATAGAACTTGCAATTTTCTGTGTTTTTGTCCAGGCAGGAGCCTCAGTAATGTGGGGCTTTGTGGTTTGCATGTGGGATAGTTCAGACTGGCGGTTAGGGTGGACACATGTTGGACCAGTGCACCATGAAAAAGACCAGTGCACTGGTGTTTTAGGGACAGTGGCCCTGAATGCTGTTCACCAGCCATGAAGATGCACAAATCATATGGACATTGAATAGTGGGTAATACATTAAAGATATATTGATGTATTTATGGTTTTCTTTTTATTACATGTAATAATTAGGAGATATTATCCCAAAGCAGTCAGTCATACTCATTACAGTAACAGTCTATCTTATAGACTTTCAGACTTTCTGAAAATAATGAAAGGTATGACAATAATAATAATGATGCACAACTTGCATAATTACCATTTTCAGAACCTACAAATGTTTTGCATCTTCTTACTTCAAAGATTTTAACTAATGGTGGCGCAGCTGGTTAGAGTTGCCACCTCACAGCTCAATCCTGAGCTCGTGGTACTGTCTGTGGAGTTTTGTACAGTTTTCATGTGGCTTTCCTTTGGGTTATTCCTCACCTCCAAAAAACATGCTGGTAGATGGCTTAACTATGATAAACTTCCCCTAGTTGTGAGTGAGTTCATGAAAGTGTGTGTGTGTGTGTGTGTGTGTGTGTGTGTGTGTGTGTGTGTGTGTGTGTGTGTGTGTGTGTGCATGGGTGTGCATGGGTGTGCATGGGTGTGCATGGGTGTGCATGGGTGTGCATGGGTGTGCATGGGTGTGCATGGGTGTGCATGGTGGCATGCACTGGACTGGCATCTTATACAGGATGGGAAAGAGGAGTCTCTAGATCTCCTGCCACAATGGCCAGGATAAAGCAATTATAGAAATTGAGTGAGTGATTTTAATTGTCTGGATTCCCTCCAAAAGGACTAAGGTAGTACTTTACAATGTATCTGTTATTCTATCTTGTCTTATAAAACTAAGGTTACAACTTTCTAGAAACCTCAGGTGCTAGCTCTGCCACATAACCTCTTCCTGACTCACAGCAGTGTCCTGGTTTTATCTCAGCAGTACCAACATGTCAGATGGCTAGGTGCGGTCCATGCTCTATTCTATAAGGCTCCCTTTCAAATCCACAAGCTGCACTGGTACCTACAATTAGAGAAGCCTAAAACTCCTCCCTTTCCCAATCCAGAAAGAAGTAGAATTAAATGGAAAGTGTTGACTTTCAAAGGCAGGCACCATAAAACAAGGCATTATGCTAGCCAGGGACAACGTGTCACCACTCCAAAATGGACATGTACAGGCTAACGTGTTCTGTATTATACACCTGGTGGCCAGACAAATATCAAGACCATATGAGCTTTAAGTGCTTCCATCCCATCCTTCAGGATACTCTGTCTTTCAGGATATTTTGATTCCACAACATTTTAAAATATTTTAGTTTCTGACAACTGCTTGACATGTTCAGTATTAGAGGATTAGTAAAATGTTT
The DNA here is from genome assembly GCF_001660625.3 of Ictalurus punctatus. Taxonomy (NCBI): domain Eukaryota; kingdom Metazoa; phylum Chordata; class Actinopteri; order Siluriformes; family Ictaluridae; genus Ictalurus; species Ictalurus punctatus. The sequence goes on from NC_030428.2 coordinate 4,541,731, forward strand.
TGAAACTGTCAGATAACCCCATTGATTTTAAAAAACTTTTCCAAACTGAAATTTGAACTTGAAATTTGAATTTGCCTGTTTCTAGAAGCTCTGTATTTGTTCCTGAACCTGGTCAAATAGAGCCTTGCCAGATTACGCTCTATTAGAATAAAATATGGAGTTAACTGGCTTGGATTTAACTAACTGTAGAATGAAATGGGTTGGGAAAAACCCCTCCTACCTGATACGGTAAGTGTAGTGATTATGTTGGCCTGAAGCTTTGAAAATGTAGCATTCTTTCTGCACCCCCTCTGCTAAGCTTCCACCTCTTGGGTGTGTCTGTTAGGAAGAGCTAGTTTATTCTTAGCATGGTTAGTTCTGCTTTGCCTGTAATGGTTTAACAGCTGCATGTGAATTAATTTATGAACTGAAAAACCTTGCCTATATAATGATTGTATGATTTCATGATTTTTTTTTTAAAGTGCTTAACAGAACATCAGTCTTATAGATAAAAAATAAAAAATAAAAAAAAATTGCTGCTTGATGTACCACTGTGTCTGATTTTTCAAACTGACACGTGGCAGCTGTGATGATGTAACGTTGTTGTCAGCGAACACAAGATTTGATGTAGTTTCTTTCACTTTTGAGTATATCTTACATAATTCATAAGATAAAATGTTCACTATGTTTGACTCAAAGCTATTAGATTGTATTTATACTGTTATGAGGAGCATTAAGAACATTTCATGTTTGTGGTGCAGAGAGAGTCTAGGGCTGCAAAGATTCCTCAGTCCCTGAGCATCTGGTGCTTCTCGCGTGTTCCTACTTGCAGAGAGGGGAGAGAACGCTTGAGTTGTTGCTGGAGAAATCCATGCCAACCCCCCCAAGCTCTTGCTTTGTCCTTCCCCCTTTTTCTTTTCTTCCTCTCTACTTCCCTCTTTGTTCCTGGGACTCTGTCAATCGCTGTATGGTCCTTTAGCACTGCAAGTCTTGACTTCAAGCTATGTAATATACTAAAGTACCTCAGGGAACTTATCTAGCAACTGGCCATTTGGAAATTCTCTTTAAATAATTACATACCATGCCATTTTGCACTTGTCACAATTTATTTGTTGTAATGCAAACCATGGTTTGAAGACATATATTTTCATACATTTTGAAGTTTGATGTGTGACTTTAAAGTGGCATTTGCAAAATAAAATAACCCCCAACAACAGTTTAACCTTGAGCTCTGTAGTTTGTCTGAAAATGTTCCTCGGTGAAGTAAGTACAAAAATCTGTGCCTGACTAATGCTTTCCTGACACCACTCCAGCTTTTGGACAGTATTTCAGCGTTTTGCTCTAGATTTTTTTTTTTTCAAGATTCCCTCAGACATGTGCTCTTGCAGCAGCAGTTTAAACACATATGTAAACAAAGTCCTGGGGTTCAAATATATAGTACACTGCCCCTAAAAGTGATTATAGAAAATACAGTGCATCCGGAAAGTATTCACAGCGTTTCCCTTTTCCCACATTTTGTTATGTTACAGTCTTATTCAAAAAATGGATTATAAAATTATTTATTTTCCTCAAAATTCTACAAACAATACCCCATAATGACAATGTGAAAGAAGTTTGTTTGAAATCTTTGCAAATTTATTAAAAATAAAAAACAAAAAAAGCACATTTACATAAGTAGTCACAGCCTTTGCCATGACACTCAAAATTGAGCTCAGGTGCATCCTGTTTCCACTGATCATCCTTGAGATGATTCTACAACTTGACTGGAGTACACCTGTGGTAATTTCAGTTGATTGGACATGATTTGGAAAGGCACACACCTGTCTATATAAGGTCCTACAGTTAACAATGCATGTCAGAGCACAACCAAGCCATGAAGTCCAAGGAATTGTCTGGAGACCTCCAGGACAGGATTGTATTGAGGCACAGATCTGGGGAAGGGTACAGAAACATTTCTGCAGCATTGAAGGTCCCAATGAGCACAGTGGCCTCCGTCATCCGTAAATGGAAGAAGTCTGGAACCAGCAGGACTCTTCCTAGAGCTGGCCGTATGGCCAAACTGAGCAATAGGGGGAGAAGGGCCTTAGTCAGGGAGGTGACCAAAAACCCGACAGTCACTCGGACAGAGCTCCAGTGTGTCTCTGTGGAGAGAGGAGAACCTTCCAGAAGAACAACCATCTCTGCAGCACTCCACCAATCAGGCCTGTATGTTAGAGTGGCCAGACGGAAGCCACTACTCAGTAAAAGGCACATGACAGCCTGCATGGAGTTTGCCAAAAGACACCTGAAGGACTCTCAGACCAAAGATTGAACAAAGATTGAACTCTTTGGCCTGAATGGCAAGCGTCATGTCTGGAGGAAACCAGGCACCACTTATCACCTTGCCAATACCATCCCTACAGTGAAGCATGGTGGTGGCAGTATTATTCTGTGGGGATGGTTTTCAGTGGCAGGAACTGGGAGATTAGTCAGGATCGACGGAAAGATGAATGCAGCAATATACAGAGACATCCTTGATGAAAACCTGCTCCAGAGCACTCTGGACCTCAGACTGGGGCGAAGATTCATCTTCCAACAGACAACGACCCTAAGCACACAGCCAAGATAACAAAGGAGTGGCTACAGGACAACTCTGTGAATGTCCTTGAGTGGCCCAGCCAGATCCCAGACTTGAACCCGATTGAACATCTCTGGAGAGATCTGAAAATGGCTGTGCACCGACGCTCACCATCCAAACTGATGGAGCTTGAGAGGTCCTGCAAAGAAGAATGGGAGAAACTGCCCAAAAATAGTTGTGCCAAGCTTGTAGCATCATACTCAAAAAGACTTGAGGCTATAATTGGTGCCAAAGGTGCTTCAACAAAGTATTGAGCAAAGGCTGTGAATAGTTATGTACATGTGCTTTTTTTGTTTTTTATTTTTAATAAATTTGCAAAGATTTCAAACAAACTTCTTTCATGTTGTCATTATGGGGTATTGTTTGTAGAATTTTGAGGAAAATAATGAATTTAATCCATTTTGGAATAAGGCTGTAACATAACAACATGTGGAAAAAGTGAAGAGCTGCGAATACTTTCTGGAAGGGACTTTCAGAAATTAGCTGGGTTCTTCTGAAGCATGGAGAATTGATCTGAGGTCTGAATATCTAAACTAGACTGGATTTGACCTTCTTGTCTAATTTTCTTTGTCTATCAGCTCTACCTCTCTGGATTACCTACAACCAGATATGTGGCTAAATGTTATCCTGTACTGTTGTTCTCTGGAATCTGGGAGATCGCATATGTGCTGGTTCCTTCAAATTGTTCCCCTGATGGGAATCCAGCCAGCAACAAGCACTTTCACAAGGAATGCTTGAAGATCAAGCAAGACCCTACAGTCATTCATTCACTCATTTCAGGTTTGTGGTGGATCCAGACCTAATGATGGGAACAGTGAGCAGGGACACAAACAGAATGGATTGCTAGTCCATCACAGGGCACCATGTACACACACATCCATATCTAGGGTCAATTTGGTACAGTCCACTTTTCAGCCATGGTTTTGGGAGGTGGGTGGGAGAAAACCAGAGAACCCAGAGGAAATCCACATGGTGAGAAAGTGTGTGAGAAACATTAACTGTAACCTGATTGAACTTGAACCTTGGAGCTGTGAGGTGGGAACACTACCCACAGCACCCCCAAGACTGTACACCTTGGCAGTAATAACTGATTCAATGGGGAAGACTGGAATTTGAATATTGAATGTGCATAAATACCTGAGGGTAAACCTTCCACCTTTAACTTTCACCTAGAATGCTATGAGAAAAATTGCCCTCCCAGCATCACAGTGAGATAAGTGCACTCTTACTTTTGAACTCAACTCTACAAACAAGTGAAGGCCCTAACTCCTCCCTCAGGATTTGCGTGGGTGTACTTAATTACAGGGTGTCAGGCTGTCTTCTGAATACTTGGCAGCCCTGCACCTTGAAGTCGTAATGACATGGCATATCATGCCTCTGTCCTTAGAGAGAGTCATTGTCCAACTCTATCTAACAAACCCATAATTTTCCCTAAAAGGGGACTGTTTTACTGTCTCAATAATACACACTGATTTCATGTACTGAGATTCTGAGCTCAGGTTCTTGATGAGGTTTGTAGGTTTAAGGAAGTATAGGATATCTGTAGCTAGAAAAATTGGAACTACTGTTCAGTTGGATGTTAAGGCTCTTCCTAAAGAGATGTCTATGCTTCATCCTCATACCACGTCACCAGTGGACACGCTGGGATGTGGATGCCTGTAGGAAAAGGAGATGCTAAGCATAGACCTCCCCTTGGATATGGCTCCTCCCATTTCAGAAAGCATGCCTAGGGGGAAACTGGGAAGATGTTTTCATTACATGATCTGTCTGAGTTTGGTTTTCAATAATGCAGCATGAAAACATAATTCCGAGCAATGTTTTAACATAACAGAACCACTGGAAATACATGTACACACCATATTTGTCCAAATACATGTCTGGTGTTTGAAGCTGTCCATGTTTGGCCTTTTTTGACCTGGGATTTGACCTGGGATTAAAATGTATAATCTCAGCAACACTGTCTTTGTTAAGGGAGATCTAAGAACATCTGGTGTTTGTACACGAATCGCTTCATTTGGGTCACACTGTGACATGGTTTTTCTTCCTTCGTCTTAGTCCTGCCTTACTTCCTTGAACATTTACTTATTTACTCCCCACCCCCGAGCACCAGTCGCCTCCTCTTTACCAAGACGCCCATGCTAACAGTGAGAGAGAATGAGAGAGAGAGAGAATGGAAAATGTGACTGAATTCTTCCCAGACTTCTGATAATGTGCATATGGTGGGTGGAAGCCGCCATATTACTGTTTCTGCAAAACAGAAAGAACACAAAGACAGCAAAACTAGTCCCTGTCAGTTCAGTTAGACTGCTTAGACTCACAATTTAAGAGACTTTTAATGTTCAGTTTAGTCAGAGGCTAGTTTTAAGATTAATTGTCTGAAATGGGGGAAGGTGCTCTGGTGAAAGAGCTCAAATAAGTGAAAAATTATGAGTCCATGTGTGCCTCGCTGGGAATTTGCTGTCCAAGGGGTGTGGCCTAAATGTGTTTCAGATTTCAAGTTGTGTTTGTGTGAAAGAAGCTTAAACTGTAAAACAGCATACATCACTGACCTTGCAATATTCTCATTTTTTTCTTTACTTTTTTTTTGTAAACTGCACCCAAATACACCTCTGAAATAAAATACACGCTTATTTTGAAGGACTGGGTTTATGTACTCCCTGTGTAAACACCCCATTTCTGGTTAGTTCTTATAGGGATACAAATGATCTGAGATGTCAATCAATTTAAAAAGAGCTTTACCATTAAGGTAGACTTCTATTACAGTATTTATAGCACACACATGAGGAGCTTTGTTTCATGCCTTGTAGAACTGCTCAGTGCTCTTTTTAATCTAGACACAATTTCCAGTCTCTCTGGCAGACATTTAATTTCAAAACCTCTGCCCAGGGAGACATCTGGAAAACGTTCTCTGAAGACTCTATGTTTAATACGCTGTTCTCCATTCCTTTTGCTGTTTATATGCATGGTCTCTCTTCATTTGTTTTATTTTGTAGATGTTGTAGATTTTTAGCTGGGTAAACAGCTAGGCAGGATAAGAAGTCATCTTATTTGTCTTTGCAACACTGATGAAATGCAAGAGCTAACAAAGACTTCAATCACAAAATGAACTGTGTTTATGTGTTAAGTAGTATAATTATGTCAGGATCAATTCTTCCTAACTTCCAAGACCATGTGTTGTATTTTTAAGTGTTAAAAGTCAAAGGTAAACTCATCATGGGAGGCGTGTGTGAGAGCATGGTGGGGAAACTTAGTTCAGTACCGAGGTCTGGAAACCTCATCAGTCATCCCCTGACGCCACCACACAGGCACTCATAAATGCTGCTCCAGGCTTGTGCACGGACTGCAAGGAGAGAGAGAGAGAGAGAGAGAGAGAGAGAGAGAGAGAGAGAGAGAGAGAGAGAGAGAGAGAGAGAGATAGATGGAAAAAAGGGGGAGCAGAGGGGAAGGAAAGATGAAGAACAAGAGATTAGGTGGTATGAAAATGTGGTGGCTGAAGTATGGAGCCATATGGAGTACAGATAGAAACAGTGCAAGAAAGAGTGATGGTAAATGAGTAATGAGGGTCGTTACTTGCATATATGCAGACAGAAAAAGAGAGAGAGACTGGATAAAGCTTAAAGAGAAAGTTGACCTGAATAGCTTAGGTCTGACTCAGACACTCTTCAGATAGCAAAGCTGCAGGAAAATCTAATTAAGACGGCCTTACGGAAAAAAATAAAATAAAATCCATTTCATGTGTGATCGTATGTTTTGCCACGTGTGATCACTGTGAAAAAGTGTGAACGTGCATTTCAACATGTTATGCCTGGAATTTGCACATTATGTTCAACATTTACCTGAAAATAAATTGAGCATGTGCATAAAAAAAATCATAAGCACATGTAAATAAATAAATAAATAAATAAATAAATAAATAAATAAATAAATAAAAACAATAATTTGGATTTGTATGTCTCCTGTATAAGGAACACAGCTTCAGTGTGTCAAGATAGCTCTGAGCTTAGCTTGCTAACCATCGGCTACTTTAAAGTTCCTACTGGCTAGTCTAGCATTACCCTTCCCCACAGAAATCCTAGCTATTGGCATGAATGTTTACATTTTTAAAATATTACCTTCATATATAGAAGCACACGATTACCTTTGATGACAATAGTAGCTAGCAAATGTTAGCTTGTTAGCGAGGTATTATAGCACCAATGTATCTTTGTTGGTATTAAATCATTTGTTGCAGATCATGTGATGGACTGTTGAGCTAACTTCCTGCCAACATATTATAATTAGCCAACACAACAGGTAGTTGTGCATGCTATATACTGTATATGAGCAAAAATAAACCAACTATATATGTTTTCTTTCTGAAACCCTGGCAATATATTCTATAAATAAAGTTACCAGAAAAAGTTGCATTGACTGATTTTTGTCATCATATTTTGACCACCATATTTTAATACATCAATTAAGTTAATTATAGAATCAAATTATCAATAGGCTAGAATCATATGGTAGCGACTAGGAAGTTACTGTGTTCTTCAAGTAACAGCATGGCTTGATTGGTGTCAGTCACTCTGCTCTATCTCTACCAGGGTATTGCATCTTGATATTACAATCTTGACTCAGCAGGTGCAGTTGTATTTCTTCCTGTACATGTTATGCCTGAGACAACTATCAGTAAAATACATCAACAGAAACTGTTCAGCCAAGGCGATTTGGCATCAGTCACCCATAGCTTTGTAAGTAATACTTTACACAGAGAGAAAACCTTGCACTGCACAGCCAGATTTTTGTCGCTGTGTTGATGCAGCCTGAAACTGAGAGAAGGAAGGAAACTCCCTCCCTCAAGATACTTGGCCTGCCAGAGAACATCATTAACAGTAAGTCATATTCTAGTCCCTCACTCTGTCTCATACAAGATTCGTGCTCATGTTTGTTCTGTTGAGCGCATCAGGTAGGTTCATCTGAAGCTCTGGCAGCCCCACACTCTGCATGACAGCACTGCCGAACCAAAGATCACAATCTAGAGTTTATTGCAGACCCCAACAGACAGCCAATCAAAACACGAGGCAAACCTGCATAATCTACAGAGAATGTCAAACAGACAATCACCTGTGGCAGCAGCACAATCCTATAAAATAATGCAGATGCAGGTCAGGAGCCTCAGTTAATGTTCATGTCAAACATCAGAATGGGAAAAGGTGTGAGCTTTATGACCATTGCATTGTTATTGGTGCCTGATGAGGGTTTGAATATTTCAGAAATTGATGATCACCTGGCATGTTCACGTACAACAGTATCTAGAGTTGAAACAGAAGTTTAAACATCCATTTCCATCAACGGCATGAATTTGGTGTCAATTGGCATCAACAGCATGTTTGCCTTGCTTGCACCTTCAGGGTTGGGGGTTTGAATCCTGCTTCGGCCCTGCATGTGCAGAGTTTGCATGTTCTCCCAGTGCTTTGGGGGTTTCCTCCAGGTACTCCAGTTTCCTCCACCAATCCAAAGACATGTGTTTTAGGCTGATTGGCATTTCCAAATTGTCCATAGTGTGTGAATGTATGCGCAATTGTGCCCTGTGATGGGTTAGCACCTCATCCAGGGTGTCTGTGCCTTGTGACCTGGGATAGGTTCCAGGTTCCCCTATGACCCTGTATAGGATAATCGGTATGGAAAATGGATAGATGTTCTAACAAGATAAAAAGCTTGATGTTTTTAGCATGGAGACATGGTCCAGTTGCTCTACTTACAAATTCCTATGTTTTAAAATGGGAGAATTAAAGGGAAAATACAGAATAAACAGTTTTAGTAAGGTTTTGGGCTGCCCGAACAGCACCAGTGCACCTTGGTATAATCGTACAAGTTTCTGGAGCTGTCCTGGAACATGGTACTTCCAAAAGATAGTCCTTCAAATGGTGTTTTGCTGGTGGCGGAGAGCCCCGTCAAACATGTAAATCCAAAATCTCCCACAGTTGTTCAAGAGGGTTGAGATTTAGATAATTTTCATCCTCATCAAACCATTCAGCAAGCTCTCTTATCCTGAGTCATCCTGGATGAGACCACTCCCATCACAATAGAAATGTTTCATAAGATTAAAGAATGCCAACAAAATTATTATTATTTGCCCCCCATGTGACAGCCACCACCAGGTTTTCTCCTTTTTTCCTCTCAGTTGTCACCGACAAACTACCCTGTCCTGATGACTTTCATGTTACTCTTATAAATTTGATTTGAATTTCAGCAGGAACTAATGTCTGAGCTGCTGTTACAGAAAATTAATCAACAGCTTCTGACTAATCCGATTTGAGAATTCAACAGTACTGTGGAATAAGAACTGATACCAGGTAATTTAGACATAATCAGCTACAGTTTTCTCATGATTTTTCGACAAGAACGTAAATGTAAGACCCACCCCAAAAAGAGATGCAGGTGTGTTTGTGTTGCAGGGTTTAGCACTTCTTACCCCACTGGGAGGAAAATGTCAGTAGTAGGCAGTGTGACTGGTGAGTAAAGAGGTATGGAAGTACTTAAAATAAAATCAGTGATGTGGCATAGTCCAGTAGGCAGTAGTGTTTACGCAACAAACCGTGGAGGTGGGCCTTTGTTCAGGCGTGAGGGAAATGTTTTTTTTATTTCATTACATTTTTATACCACGATCATTACGGCTTTGCTCAGTTTAGCATGGTCTCATTTCTTCTAAACATTCCAAAATCTCTATGTGCAACACTGTCAGTTCTTTAACATGTACTTCAGTGAATCACCAACACAACATGACAGGATTCATGTGCAACTAAGCAAACGTTTACTTTGCTTCAAACCCTTCACTGCTCATACAACATTTCTGCAAAGTTTGAGGCTTTTTCTAAAGTGTTGTAGACTCAGACGTTTCCCTGCATCTACCCTGGCCTCCCAGTGCACTTGAGAACCGAGTAGAAACAGTGACTTAAACGGAAAAGAATGTACAGTGGTCTCCTCTCCCTCCCTAGCATTCAAACTCAGGCAATATGTGCTCCTTCTCCTGCTCTTGCTTTCTCTAACCTATGACTGAGAATGGAAAAGGAGGGAATGAAACACAAACCACAGTTCTCATTTAACGTTTCCTCGATCTGTCTTTCTTTCTCTCCATCCCTTTCTCTTTCTTCCTGGAGCAAATGTGATGTGTTGCCACGCACGATGCTGTTCCTTATAAAAGGAAGCAGATAAGCTGTTGGCACACTTTCACACTCCTAAGCTATATGTTGGTTATTTGGAGTATGTGTCAGACATTTTCACTGTAAGCAAAATGTTCGGGATTGGTGTTGTCCAGGCTCTGTGCACTTTAGTTGCGTTCTATGTCTAAAAGCAACTTGTTTTATGTTTTCTTTTGGAATTGAACCCGGTCATTAGCTCAGACCACGGTGCCCAGGATATCCATCTCTCTAAGAGGTTGTGACTTGCAGTGTCTGTGCAGTGCCCTTCATTTCACCTGAGTGTTGAGACAGGGTAAGAGAAGCTGATTTATACTTGTCGTCATGGAGACAGATTTTGATAACAGCTTCCAGATGTTGACAAACTTACAGTCCCCTTTTAATTTTTATTTCAAATCTTTCCCAGCAACGAAGTAAACTTGGGCTAAGATGATAATAAAGATAGGATTGTTGATTTTTAAAAAAATGACGGAAGTGTGCTATTATGAGAAAATAATCAAGGACGTGGTGGTGTGATGTGGCCTGACATTAAGCGGAGTCACTGTTACCACCCTGGATTATTTTCCTATAACAGCATGTCCTAAAGTGTTTTGTTCCTCTTAAAGCACAGCAACGATTACAATTTTTAATTTATTAATGAACTGTTGTGATTTTTAACTGTTTATAGTTACAATTAATGTTGTGAAACAGCCATAAGAAAGTTAGTTCCTGTTATAGCAGCTATAAATATTCATTCCCTCACCAGCATCTCTCTTTTTTTCTTTCCAAATTTTTTTTTTTGGTCCTGAAAACTCTCCTGTACTGAAAGACGTACTGTTACAAAGTGCTGAAACTGGAGACCCTTTTCTTAAACCTGTATTTAATGTTGCAGAACAGAACAGAAAACATCAATGATTATATGTATTTGTTTGTCTCTGTGACTTAGAATAGAAACAGTAATATATTAGAATGAGTGCATTACTATAAACCTGTGATTTGCCTTGCAGAGCCACTGTTATAGAAAATTACTCAACACCTTCATAATCAACCAATCAGAATTGAGGATTCTACAGCACTGTGAACGTGTACAACTGAACTAAAGAGAACCTCCGAGTGCAGAAGAATGCTATAATACAGTTTGTATGCCATAATACCATATAATATGATACCACTATGGCTGAAATTATAGAGTGGACATGGCTAATGTGAGTCACAAACGTAGAGCAGACAACACACACTCTCTCTCTTACATACACACACAGTGTTACTGAGACACAACGGAACTCCCAAAATATCACCACACAGTCCTTGTCTTTTCTCTGGGCATTCAGAACAGGAACGGGGACAATAAACTCTCCTGAAATAAACATTCAAAATTAAAGAGTGTAAAACCAGGCAAGGCAAAAATCTTGGAAACCAGCTCTTGGTGGGAAAAAGAAAAATCATAGTCCATCCATCTAGCATCTGAAGTGTTTCAGAGATTTTCTTCTTCTTCTTCTTCTTCTTCTTCTTCTTCTTCTTCTTCTTCTTCTTCTTCTTCTTCTTCTTTTTTTTTTAACTTTTAGGCAAAGTTAGGCAAAGTTTTATTTTAAAAAATATATATTTTGCAATAAAGCTACGATAAATATCAGTTCGACATATGTGAGAAAATCATATACAGATATAATTACATTTCCAACATTTATCATTTTAATTATTAAAAATAAAGAAGACTTTGTGTATTGCAAAAATTCACAGTTCATTAACAAATTACTTTTTTTAAAATTATTATTAAATTTGCTCACAAAACATGTATCTTGTTGGCAGACTGGACATGAAACCCGATGATTTCAGTCTTATTCTTGCACATCTTGGTTTTTTTTTGTTTTGTTTTGTTTTGTTTGTTTGTTTTTCTTTTATTGTGATTGTAAAATCATGTCATTGTAATATTATCCGGAATCTTTTCCGTTTTGTCTGTCAAATAGATGACAAACGGAAAAAAAAGCAGTCGTGCTGAACGTTGTATTTCCAGACAGCAATAGGGAGGTGTTTGGAAAGAGAGAGAGACAGACAGAGACACACACACACAGAGAGAGAGAGAGAGAGAGAGAGAGAGAGAGAGAGAGAGAAATAGAGGGAGAGACAGGCCATTCTTGATCTCTCTAAAAGGTAGAAACAAAAGCTAAAAAGAAAGTGAGCTAAATTGTTTTGCTGATATCATTTGCCAGGATTAGTTTATCAGCATCAGAAATGAACCCTAACACACGTCTGTGGAACACAAATTACAGCCTCGCCGTCTACTGAGATTGAAACGTGTGCATTTTCTGCCAAATGCCTTTAGCAGGCCACTTCTCTTCAAGCTGTATTCGCAGACTGATCACTTGGGGCTGTTAAAACACGGTGACTAAAGCAGATGCTCCAGCATGATATGACTAGCATGAACATTGTCTATGGAGAAGTCAAATGGAACTAAATCTGCTACTTTAGCCAACTGAATGAAACACTATTCTTAGCAGAAATGTGCTTGAAGTGCGGACGCATGTAAACCATGGTTCTATTAAAACAGAATTCATTTATTCACTCAGTTTTGGGACTGCATTTGTCTATAACATAACAGCAAGACAGTTTGTGTCAGGAGTCTTTTTTTTTTTCATTTAGACCCATCAGTTACACAGGGCATCTTGGTAACAAATTATGGTCATTATGATAAAATGTGGTAATTAATTTTAAGGTAAATTCCTACTGCTGTTTTATTAAAACTATGGGGTTGTGTCAAATGAAAACTTTTTTAATTGTTATAATCAGGGTAGTGATGGCTCAGCGTTTACGGCTCTGGGTTATTGATCAGAAGATTGGGGGGTTCCAGCCCCAGCACTGCCAAGCTGCCACCTTATCTGCTCCAGGGGTGCCTTATCATAGCTGACCCTGTGCTCTGAACCCAGCTTCCTAACAAGCTGAGATATGCAAAGAAAAGTATTTCACGAATATGTGACAAACAAAGGCTTCTTCTTCTATTATTATTTTTAATTGTGTATTGCAAATGTCTCACAAGTGTATATTTTTTCTTCTTCTTCTTCTTCTTTTTTTTTTTTTAAGGCAATCTCCATTTGATTCAATGCAAATGTTCCAGTGCCTAAAATTTGAATTAATTCTAATTTGTGTCAGACTTTTTCATTTGACTCACCTGCATATATTTTATTATGAATGTAGATCACTGCTCGCACGTGTAATAGATAATAATATATCAAACCTTATTTGATATATTTTAAATAAAAGCTTATGTTCCACCATATTTCATGACAACCTTGATTTGATTTTTCATACGTCTTTGACATTTTTCACGTTAATTCTCCCACATTGTTCCAAACCAATGACATCTTTATCCACTTCACTGAAAGTTACATGACACTTTTGCATTTGGCTGTGTGTTAGTAACAGCATTGCCTGACTGAAACTGGAAGAGGACTGGGGAAAATATAGCAAAGCAATTTCAAATTGAAGACAGATTTCACTTTTCTTTAACTTTGCTTTCTTTTCATGGGTCATGTGACCACATGTTGAGCTAGTAATTCAATAATGTTTTGGAGACAACCAGATAACCTGCTTTGATGTTTTAACACTTTATAATGTTATTGTAGGCTTATGGATGTGTTGCTTTAAAACTAATACGATTGTTTGTAAAATAAATAAATTAATTAAAAAAATAAGGTAACAGACAAAAAAAACCTTGTCTAAACAGCTACTCAGATAGGAATGATATGCAATTATGCAAATTCCCATATACTAAATCACTTTATGTGCTTTGCAAGACTTTGGAAGAATGCACACATAAACCCAACAATATAGGGGGAAAATTGCATTTGATAAGAACACCTTTAAAAAAATAACTATAATACAAGTTATTACAAGGTGGCTTAGTGTTTAGCACGTTCACCTCACACCTCCAGGGTCAGGGGTTCGATTCCCACCATGCATGTTCTCCCTGTGCTGCGGGGGTTTCCTCCAGGTACTCCGGTTTCCTCCCCCCAGTCCAAAGACATGCATGGTAGGCTGATTGGCATGTCCAAAGTGCCGTAGTGTATGAATGGGTGTGTGAGTGTGTATGTGATTGTGCCCTGCGATGGATTGGGACCCTGTCCAGGGTGTACCCTGCCTTGTGCCCCATGCTCCCTGGGATAGGCTCCAGGTTCCCCGTGAACCTGAAGAAGGATAAGCGGTATAGAAGATGGATGGATGGACAATTGCTATAAGACAATGTGTTAAATTTATTGAGGCACTGTGTTAATGATCAGAAGTCTTAGGACTTAAAGGCCTTAGACCCTTAATCCCCAAGTGCATGGATTTGAGTCGCAAGTGACTTTGGATAAGCCAAAGTGAATGGATTCCTGGTCCCTCATGTTAGAGGTATCATTATACTGGTGAAATTGGCAATAAATTCCATAATGCTAAAGACAATTACACAGAAGTTTGAACTTAAAGGAATGGGAAGTATAGGACAAGCTGTGTACATTAGAGAAACCCCACAGCAAGCATGTATGTAAATAATTATGTAGGATGTACAGTGTTGTGAAAGTGCCTGTAGTTACTACTTAAGCCAATTGTCTGTGAAGAAAAGGCAAGCATTTCAGTAATCCAGGACCGCTACCAACTTCAAATATGTGAAGACGTCTGGGAAAGTAAAGTAAAAACATGTCCTCATTATGATCCTGTCATGTGGAGCTAAACATTGCAAATTACACACAGAGTAGCTGTCGTAAAACTTCTATAGCACAGTAAAAAAAATAAATAAATAACTAAGTAAAAAAAGAATGCAATTTAAGCAGAGTTACTGTAAACGTTATATCTTGAATATCTGGCTCATTTCCCTCCGGGTACCTGTAACCCCTGGAGACAGTAGTCTATAAACATGCCTGCTTAAATTGGTAAGTAATCAGGACTTTACAGTAGGCAAGACGTCCTATGGAGGACCTGCAGTTAAACTAAACCACACTTTTCATCACCAGCTCGTCCAGATTTGGAAGTAGGAACCTGTTATTAAAATAAAATAGCATGATAATTGAATTCAATTCTTGTTGTTTTAATACTAGTGTAAAAAATGACAAATAAAAATATGTGTGATAAGCTACAGACATTTTACAAACACACATGTTTAACATCGTATCTTTTAGTTACTTACAATTTAAGTAGATCGAATTTTTTTGTCCTGAAATTTTTGCTGTTTTGACAGGATTTCTGCATCTGATCTCGATCTCTAATCATACAGTAGCTCCGGTCTGAAGAGGCTTGCCAAATTGAACATGCTAAATAAAATAAAGCACTAAAAAGCCTCTTTACTAGAAAAAAAAAAAAAAAAGAATGGCAGAATTTTACAGCCAAAAGTGCAGTTCCTCATGTTTAGAGATGCCTTCTGTTGGTCAGACAGGGAACCACAGCCCTGCCCAAATGCTCATGGATGGGTGGAACAGATTAGTACAATCTGCAGAGAGAACTCAGTAAAAAGAAGAAGAAAAAAAGAAGGCTACGTGGAATGTTTCGGCTTTGGTTTAAGATAAATCTTATGCATTATACTCTATTGTAGGGAAAAGGGTTACTGATGTTTTACAATGTTCGGGTTTAACATATTTTGTGAAAAGAAAAAAATATATATTACAGTTTTGTAATTTCAACCTTGTAGCTTGTCTGTTATTTATCATGTTCTTATCTCTTTCTTGTTCCGACAGAATCTCAATGACGTTTTTTTTTTTTTTTTTTTTTAAACAGTCGCTCAGGTTCTGTATATACTGTATACATTCAGCATATGATAATAATATAGAGAATAATGCTGAGAACATTAGTCCTGAATCATGGTCGCATTACAACTGGTTCTCAGCAATGAATAATGTTTTAATAGGATACCAAAGAGCTTAAATATAACTAACTATCTAAACCACACATAAAAATCCCTTCACTTTTCAGGTATAGACTGATAGACTGACATTGTTGGCTGTTATCCATGGTATGTTCGTTAAAGAAACAATATCAAGATACAAAACACCAGA